>NW_027270983.1:0-75000 GCF_040938485.1 Diadema antillarum
ATGGCATCTCATCCTCCCACCTCCTGCTCGGACTTACTGACTGAGATGTTAGAAGATTTTTCATTGGAAGGAACGGAAGATCATGTGACTAACAAGTGACATCGAGAAATACAATCAGTCAGTGCTACACAAGAATCAGCAGTAGTGGCACTTCCTATCAAACTAATATTCATCGAGTTGTACAGAGTTCTTCATTCTTGTCATAATCATTGCGATAGGTCATCACACAGAATAAATATTCAATTCGTTATTGATATTTGCCTGTGTTGGTCTCCCACACTTCAGTAGTGCCAGAAATAACCTCACTTTCTGGCCTGTATACAAGGCGTCGATTATCTATAGATGATACTTACCGGTAGTTTAAAAACATAGTATGGATAAGGAGAGACAATTTCAAGTTGGCTATTTGACACTAGTTGGCGCATTCTTACACCTGTGTGCGACTGATTGTATGTTTATTCTGTGTGACGCAGAGCACGATATACGAGTATCGATGTGAATGGACCAGCTCACAGTGCTGCACTGTCGTTTTCTGAGTGATTTCTACGTACATTTTGTATTGAGGAAAGTAGAGAAGATGTGTCGTGAGTTGCATAGGACCACGCGGTACTAACGTCTAATCACAGCTAAACAACCAACAACAACAACAACAACAACAAATCTCGAACTTGGATTTTCATTGGGCCGATGTAAAAAGGCCTTGAGCGAAAGATGTGGATGCAGTGGAGTCCACTCATTTTGAGAAAGAGTATAGATATGTTAAACTTACTTTATGTTAATCTGATCCATCACTGCTTCTGTGCTTGAGCGCTGCATGAAAATAAACACCGGTGGCTTCTGTAATGTTACATATATCAAACCCACTTGAGAAATAAAATGTCCTGCGAAGAGACGAAAGTAAATAGGGCAAATTAATATTGCAGCCTCAGGATGACAAAATGAGGTTAAATCTAGATAATTCTGTTACCATAAAGCCATCGAGTTTAATTCGACATAATATTGTGTCGAAAACAATGTTGCTGACTACCAAAGGTAAACCAAAAATAACATTGATCGTACTCTAGACTAGTATCGCTCAGTCAAAAAGATGTACACTAGAGCGCTTGGGATATAACTTGCCAGTTATCTACGCCAGGACCCATCAAATGTCATTCAAACCAGATCAATGACATCTGGGTATTGAAAGATTGCGGTTGGCTGGTATGATTGGCTTCTGACGTCAGGTTGTATATCATGAAACCATGCAACAAATAAATAGGTTGCAACATCAGATCATCGCTTGAGTAATCGTATCCATGGTACTTGACATCAGCACTCATCACACACACCCCTGGCTTGCCTTGTGTCAAGCCTTCAGCTTGCTGCTTAATTGTTGTTGTTGCTGTTGTTGTTGTCGTCGTCATCCTCGTCATTTTTGTCGTTGTTGTTGTAGGTGGTGGTGGTGATCTCTTTATAAATTTTCTTACACATTTGAGCAAATGTGCCGTTTGCAGTAGGAAACCAAGTTTTAATGGCGATTTTTGCTTTTTTGTTATGTCGGGTAATCATTAGGCAAGACCCGAAACAGTACGCATTTCTAATGTATCAGTAAATGGATTTATATATTGCATGAATTAAACAATACACGACCGACTAGGAGCGCAAACATTGCGTCACCGTGGCTTGCGCAACGTGCCTAAAGATCTAATCAGGAGGTGAGAGTCTCACCTCCCTGATCTAATCGAGTCGTAGCCAAAACAGGTGCTTCTGTTTTCTGAGAAAAAAAAAAAAACAAGTTGGCATCATGGTAACCATTGGGCAGTAACGCACTCCAAATTATGAGTTTATTCCCCCCCCCCCCCCCCCGCCATTGTCTGTTTTCCTGAAGTGGAATCACGCAATCTCGATGTAATGTATGGATTTGGCAGCTGCTCATCAAGGGTAAAATACTTCAAGCGGAATAACAATTTGATGACGAGAGTTCTGTATGTTCTATAACAATCGAAGATCTCTTTTGGAAGGGTTCCATATCCTCTATTCTTCTCCATTTTACCCGCTTCATTCTCTTCCTTTATACTACTACTACTACTACTACCACTACTACTACTACTACTAATACTAATACTACTACTTACTATTACTTTTACTTTTTATTATTTTTATTTATTCATTCATCTATTCAGATTTTTGAGACTTTAGTCTTCTGTACTGGTAAAAAAAAAAACAGCCAAAAAAAAGTCTTTTCCATGGAACGAGATCTAGTAAATGTGAGTTTATTGCTTGATGACTTTTTTTTTCCAGGTACCTCCTTCTTTTCCTCCACATCGCCCTTAATTAGTACAAGCAATATTTTGCTTGTATTGACCCCATTACGATTCATGAGAATTTTTATGACAACTTGTGACATGGACATAAAAAGACAATAATCATAGACTTAATGATCCCTGTCCATGTAATGCAAAAGTCGAGAATGCGTGAGTGACAATGTTTCTAATTTCTTTCCATGCTTTGATTAATGCTGGTGTGATACACCAGTCGTACCCGCATGAATGGAGAGAGGGAAAGAGAACCGTATGGACTTTCTGAACTTATAGAAAATTAATTACTAGTGCCAGTAGCATCATAAAAGATTTACAGCGACAAGAATATGGCCTTTGCACACCAAGGTGGTATGCACTTGTCTATCGAAATAATTTATGGTTGGTATTTGTACCACCAAAGTTGTTTCCATACGCTAATTCCCACATATTGTGTTGAACAATACGGCTGAATCAGTGCTATCATCCAACCCAGAATATAGTCCGATATTCTTTGCCAGAATAAAGGACTATAATATAAATTAAACATCTGTCCAAATATATTCATGTTACTTATGTCACCTAGATATGTCACTTGACTGTGAGGCATAAGGCCACAGCACACCATGTGAGTGATATCGTTTCACCCCATACATTCTAATCGAGTCCGTCATATATTTGTTAAGATCATTCTATGCCATGTTCCTACATATTATAAATTACACCAACTTGCATTTTGGGACCTGTATTGTCAACAATGGAGCCAAAGAGAGGTCAAACATGGCTGCCTGATTCTCCAGTTAAATTCAAGTAAGTGGACATTGGCATATTTTTAAATGATTATATTTGTGGCCGCATTCTAAGTTCCTTTATGTGATCTCTTGTTTAGCCTCAAGGTAGCTTTAGGGGCTATCACAGGTGACTGCTATTCCAGAAGCATGAAAAGGAGATTTGAAAGATGAAGATCTCTAGTACGGCCTTTCAGCTTTCCCTGAAGAGCCTCAGATACCATATTCCGCACTGAAAGAAGGTATAAAATGTCTTCTTTTCTATGATGGGTTAAACACCATGGTAACAACATACACAGAGTCAAGCCATTCACTATTCACCATCACCAAACGGAGGCATAGAAAACAATGAAACAGATCTAAAAACAACTGGCTTTCTTTCATACAAAATGTATAAACTCTTTCATCACATACGTACATAGACAATGTACAAGAAGAATAATATCATCAATAATACTTGTTTACAATACAATTATAAACATGATTCTTCTTGTCAATATATTTTACAACATTTTGATGACGAATAGCAACTAAAATTTGGCAGTTTGTCATGGTACTTCACTTGAAAATTACACTGTACTGTTGAATGCTTTAAAAAGAAATGATTGATACCGATGAAGATTAACATTGCATAATCTAGTTTAAAAAGACAAAAAACATGAATTAACAGCAGGTACAAATTCATTAGGACTGTCTTGTCTGATTCCAGCGACTGGAAATTTAAACTGTGGTGAAAATGGGGAAATATCTCCTTGTGTGTGCGTGTGTGTGTGTGTGAATGTGTTTTGAATTAATGAAGATGCATGAATAAATTAAGAGCTGATTAGAAGTAACATGTTCTTGAAAGCTTGCAATAAATAAATGTGGTACATACAATGCAGAATTTGATATGCAATAAGCTAGGACTGGAGATGGGAATAAGGGAATTCAACCCCCAGCCCATGTACTGAGCAATGAATTACATATGCTGAATGGCAACTTTACCTGACAAATCTACAATAAGAATACATGAGGTATCAAAATATATGTTTCTTTACCATCCATAATTTCTCCCACCACTCAAGTGACATCCTCTTTACACAGGCAAGCATCCATACTCTCCATACCCCACAAGGGGGAACACGTTTCTACTCAGTTTGATAGATCTTTCCTTCCTATCTCAGTGAGTGCATTATTTCAAACACAATTTGATAAGGATTAGAACAAATCTAGGAGGGAAAGAACAACCATCCACAACTTATTCTATTCAGGACTTGGGCTGATGGTGAACTTGGAATATTTGTATAAGATAATTTGATTTGCTGGCCTTGAGGATTCATCTAAAACAATGCCATACAAAGTTATATGGCTTCCTCTCAGTCATATTCATGGCTACAGTCACTTGTACATTTAAGACTTGATCTCACCCTGAAAGGTGTCCTAGATTTCAATTAAAAAAAAACATAAATGTATAAAACATTAAAATTTCTGGGGGGGGGGGGGAAGGCGGCAGTTCAAACATCCTATTTGGCACATCTGCAGATGTGAAGCCCCAGTCACACAGCACTCTACGTCCAAATCACGGACAAAAAGTTATGAAATGAAAATCTGGTGGACGTGGTCATAAGTGTTAATTTTTTGGTCAGTTTTGGTTTGGCCGTGTTTTGCACGGGGTATGGCCGTTGGCGGCTGTTCCACTGCTGAAGCAATGCCTAAGCACAGCTAACCACGTCCAGCCACGTGTGTGTACGCGGAAAAAATCCATTTGTCAGAGATAAGCCGCTAAACACACGCTATTTCCCGTGATACCAACGCGTAACACGCGTCAGATGACCTTGCTCTGCCCGTGACAGACCGCTAAACTTTCGCGTCTTTACCACGTCTCCCCAAGTTTTAATCACTGCCGGAACACGGATTATTACGTGTGTTTCACGTGTGTTGCACGTCTTTACCACGTGTGCTGCCCGTGGTTGTCCGCGGAATAAAATTTTGAGCAATTCAAAACTTTTTACCGCGTCCGACGCCGTTCAGATTTTTCCCCGCGTCCTGCCACGTCTATAAATCGACCGTAGCTCGTCTTAAACTTGACATCAACGCGAACAACATCGTCTGCTTCATGGGAGACCACTTTTTGACGTGTTTTGGCCGTGATTAAGCCGTAAAGCGCTGTGTGACCGGGGTTTTAAATGGTATCAAATGACAAAATTTGATAGTGCTTACATAATGTGTTGTGCTTTTCAGAACTGAGGGACAAAAAACAAAGAAAGAAACACATTTTCACTCATATTGCAAAATGGGGAGTGAATGTGACCTGCAAGAAAGGAGAAAATAAAGGATGCTGTCATAATGCTAATAAATATCTCCATTTCAAGCTTTGTAGAAACTGCATGTAAGAGATTAGGATACATGAAAGTCCTACAAGTCACACAAACATGTCAAGTTGATATTAGGAGCTCATCACTTGACCAAGGTACGTAACTCTTTGCTTCAGATTCCAGTTTTAATTAGTTTTGTTTATGTGCCTAAGGTCATTTTTTGTTTGTTTGTTTGTTTTTGTCAAATGTACACTGGGTTAGTTTTACTTTTCTTTCCCATTCTGGAAACTGGCAGTATAGTGACTAAACCAGACTCACTAGCAGGTTCCTTGCATAATTATCAAGTAGCACAAAGCTACGGTAATTCCCTCGTGAATATTGTAACTTAAGTTATATTTGCCAGCAAAGGAAATATGAGATATTATCTGATTCACCATAAATGATTATACACCCAGCTCCATTGAGTAGTTTTCAACTTTTCTTGGCATATTGGTTTGCTTGATTTGTAAATTCATATACAGACATTCCTCTTTGATGAAAGAATTCAACTCTGTCAAAGAAATTAATGTATCAACAATACAAAATGGAACAAAATACAATGTAACTGCAGGAAAAACCTGCAATGCATGATACGACAAATGCTTCAAAGATTCAACTCATCACAACTGTCACACATGATCAAATTCTGAGTCAGCACCATAGTAAGAGTGGTTGGAGTCAGAAATCATCTTCTCACTTGAGTTCCTAGATAACTGCCAAATATTGTATTGTCTCGCTAAAATGGACACTTAGCCAGCACATCATCATTGGCTGTGTAACTTGGCAGCTGTCATATACCAAGTTCATTTTATAAATACAAGTGTATCATATAAAAACAGAAACAATAGAGACCCTCTTTTACATGATAAACTGACAGATAAAAACAAGTCTATTAAAGCAGTACAGATGTGTGCTGATGACAATGAATACACAGGGTTCAAAGGGCTTTGATGCTGTGTCAGTCACAGGAAAATGTCTAACCAAAACAGAAAGTGGACATGTAAAATATTACCTTGTCACTTCTAAAATAATCTACAGTACTCTAGATGCATTTACTACTGTAAAACCAGAAATATTGAGACATGAAATTTTGGTGAATTACCACTGGCATTCGGTGCATGTAGTGTAGACAAGAACTTTCGCATTAATTCAATTTTCAAATTTCAAACACAAGCAAATTTCTGGTTTTACAGTACCAACAGTTATCTCCGGCAACAAAGTGTAAAAGCAGCTTATGTCATCAGCTCCCACACTGCCCACCTATAAATCACTTACTGATACACACTTCCTTCATTAAAAAGGGCAATTCAAGCTAATACTTGTGTAACTGCTGCATCTCCATCTAGTCTTTGTCCAGATTTTGTCTGTGGATATGTGTCAGTTTTAAAGATGTAAATGAATGACTGGACATTACAATGACTGCTACACCCATTCAAATCTCTTCAAGTTTTTTAGAATAAATATACCTGTATGAACACTGCTGTTCTTGAGAAGAGTAATGATGATGTGCAGTCATTCACTCATCCTACAGACATGCCAAAAGCTTGCCTCATTCAAAATTCATTGCACAGGAAAAAATATTGGGCGAAGACAGCCAATTTCGTTTAAATGTCAAAAATGACCACAGGATTAATCTCTCTCTCATTTGCAAATTCCTGATTTCAACTACATATCCATCATATCTGGTAGTTGATTCAGTGAGTCTACATGACAACATTATCGTAATTTGTGTCTGTCACTTGCAGTTTGAACACAACACTATCAATTTTTACGTTCTTTTGCATCTTCTCAGGAATCCTGAGGTCTCCATGAGGTCATCAGGAATTTGTCACACTGCACCCACTGCACCTGTTCAAATCAACATTTGCTATTAACTTAGTATTAACAATTTTGTGTTCATATGCTTCTGACCTAAAACATATATCCTGCTATCACAATAACTTTTTATCACAGAGATTCTACATTTCCTTTTTCACATTCCATTCTCTACGATGCAAATATTGAAACTTGAATTGAATGCCAAAACTGTTATTTCCTGAGCTAACAGTGCTTCATGTAATTAAGTGACATGGAAGGGAAACTCTGGAAAGTAGTTAATCCTTGTTCACTTTCTGGTGAGTGATATCAAAACATGCCACATGATTTCCTATCCATAAATTCCCTGTACTTTGAACATTTGTTGAAATAATGTAATAGAACAATCGATTAAAGGATGATCAACCAGGTCTTCAAGAGCTTCTTGTGATTACAGTGAAAATAAGATATCTCAGTTATCCATAGAATAATCAAAGAGAAATGATGCACTAAATTCTGCAGTTAGATAGTGTCACCAGACTGACACCAGCAAGTACATGCGGCTTCAAACGGTTACAACAAGGCACTTTATTAAACTTAAAGATCTAGATTCATACTACTGGCACTGGCACTGCTTACGCCATATAAATTAAAGTTATGGTAAATTTACCAATTCTTACGTTGCTTATCAAAGTTAGTGTAAGTTTACCCTGTCTGTTAATGTGGATCAAGTAAATTGAATTCGCTCAGACGCAGAAGCAGAGGCAGAAATGTGGTTTTACTTCTCTGTATAACTTACTGTTGCGTGGTATAGAACTAACACACAAACAGTTAGAACAATCTAGAACTGACTAGACTGGTGAGTCGTGTTGCTGTTGGTGCAGTGTAAACTTCTCATAACACACATAACAGGATTAGGAGTTAATGGGACCAAGACAAAGGCAAAGGCAAAGTTGACCAACAATGGCAACATTAACACAACAAGGACAGTTATTCAAGTATGGCGATGTGCGCACTCTCAGTTTGGCGTTTTCTCCATGTACGATAGACCGGCACGGCCCCTATTTTTTTAATTATTTAATAATTGCCACGCAGTACAATCTATACGTCCACGGCTTCCAGTTTACTTTTAGTAAAATTACTTACCGAACAACGGCAGCGCTTCCTGCACCATCCGTGTTGTCGTCGTCGTTTGCTGATAGCTCGCTCGCGTTGCATCGGTCGCATCGCGTCGGCGTCGGTCGCATCATAGTTGCGAAAAAAAATCCGACGTTACAAGATAAAATGCACACCAATCATAAGGAAATGCAGGCCTATTACTTCCGCCAAAGAGGCATACTGTTTGCGGCATGCGAAATGACTCGAAAATTTGTGAACGGAAAATGATTACACTTATATGAAAAGTGGATAATGACACCCCACCCCCCCCCCCCCCCCCCCCCCCCCCCTTAAACAGACTCACCTCCCTGGTAAGACTGTATAGCGGTAATGATCCGAACAAACGGCGCGGCGTCTGGATCCAGGATGCTGCCTATCTATTTTTATTTTTTTTTTGAAGGACAAGTTCACCTTCATGACTTTACGGATTTCATGCAGCAATATCAGTGGAACAGCTTAGTGATAGTTTGAGGAAAGTCAGATAATCCGTTCAAAAGTTATGAATTCTGTAAGTTTCTGCACAGTAACTGCTGGATTAGAGGACTAGAGTTTATTATGTCACAAGCGTATCCAAAGGAAAATACAAAGAGAATTTCGCAAAATTTGTGTTTTGTTTTGTTTTTGTTTTTTTCAAAAGCACATTGCTTCGACTTGTAACTGAGATAGGCCTATGTTAACGAAAAACAAATCCCCCTGCCTTCTCAAAGAGGCAAGTCAGGTGCTCTTTTACTATGTGAGAAAAGTGAAAATATAATACAGTGTATGTAGAATTTTCCTACACGTACATCATTATATTTTCATAACCGGAATACGGTTTCTTCACATGTGACATGACCAACAGCAGTAGTCACTCATATTAGAGATGATTCTGGGCGATTACTGCACTGAAACTGCAACATTTTCCTCAAACTTTCATTGATGTATGTGTTCTTGCTGCGTCTCTCAATTCACATCTAGGCCTACACATGATATGAAACTGAACTTATCCTTTTGAAATCAGTACGGTGGCCGGTCCAGCTAGAGCGCACCGAGCGCCCCTTTTAATATTGCATTTTTTAAATATATATATATATATAAGAGAAACAAAAATGAACTCAAAAAAAAATAGAGCTTAAGGGGGACGGTGCGCTCCCTACAATTTATTTTCTCTTTTCATTTCTTTTTTAAAAATAAAAGTGGGCCTATGCTTAAAGCGTTTGTTTTTTTCTGGGGACGGCACTTAATCTCTGTTTTTTTTTTCTTTTTTTTTCTTCTGTTGTTTGCTTTGTTTTTCAGCCGATTAACCGGGAAGGTTTGTGTTTAGGGTTTCTTCTTACCTTCTGTGATTCATAACCTAGCTTCAACAGCGCCTGCTCTCTATAAACACATAGCTCACAGACAATGTCTTTCAAGACAAGACGAAGAAGAAGACGAACTGATCTCCTCACCATATCCGTGCTAACCTGCATGCGCAAAGCAGCTACTTTGTGACGTATGCGGCGTTGCAGCTCCTGGAGATGAGTCACATACGGCTTACCACCTTGTTCTTTCAGTAGTCCCAGTAGTCCCAGATGATCACAAGGTGTGAGGACTGGTAATCTCCGTGGTTATTCAGTGTTGTGTATGTCATGGTTGAGGACAGCAACTCTTTCTCCGGAACCGTCCGGAATTGATCAGCGTTTTAGTAGCCATGATAAAAAACATCATGGGCGTATATACTCGAGCAGAATTCGAACCTACGACCTCTTGATCTCCGGACAGGTGTCATCTCCATTAGAACCAACACTTGCTTTCGGGCGGAAGCTCGGTGGTCTAGTATGCACGTATCTTTATGTCACACCAATATATATACATATCTTTATATATATATATATATATATACACATATATATATACTTTTGCTTTTCTCACATAACAAGCACTATAATATATACACTACACTTCATATATATATATATATATATATATATATATATATATATATATATATATACACTTGGTGATACTATCCTTCTATGAAGAGTGCTCGATATCCTCAAAGGAAGAGCTTTAGACAGAAGTATTGCAACAAGTTCACTCGGTTGACATCAGGCAATTGCCTGATGATTGCCCCTAAATGAAGGTGGCATGAAACTCCGAGTAGCAATAAAATACGGATGAACCTGATGTCAACCGAGTGAACTTGTTGCAATACTTATATATATATATATATATATATATATATATATATATATATATATATATATATATATATATATATATATATATATATATATATCAAGTGTAAAAACAGTCGTATAAACACCGCAGGAGCCAAAAAATTGGACTGACGTTTCGGTCAAAGACCTTTATCAAAGTCTTTGATAAAGTATATACATTGATAAGGGTCTTTGACCGAAACGTAAGTTCAATTTTTTGGCTCCTGCGGTGTTTATACGATTGTTTTTACACTTGATATCTATTTACTACACACCGACGCAGAACTTTCATATTTTGATATATATATATATATATATATATATATATATATATATATATATATAATATATATATATATATATCTATATTTTTTTTTTTTTCGTGGGGGAGGGGGTTCTTAATTATATTGTTCTACATAATAGATGTGAACCACAAACTGTAGTAGTTTTCTCATCCAGCAATGGCAGCATCGAAACTTCAAAATTTCATAACTTTTAAACAGATTGTCCGTTTTTCGTCAAACTTTGCTGCATATTCTCAATCCTTTAAATCCATTAGTTTAAAATATTCAGAGGCAAAATTTCAGCCAATTATCTTATTGACAGGGGTATTTTCCAAATAGATAAATAATATTGTAATTCATTAAATTCCCAGTCTGGTAATTATAAGTATTTCCAAAACGAAAACCGTTTCCAGCAATAGTACCAATCAAAACATTTAAAGTTACACAGCAATAGTCTGATAAAGGTACTCATGTGTCACTTGATATGAATTGTTCATAGCGCAGTTCTTCACATACCAATTTACATGCATCCAGTCTTTTCATGTATGAGTCAATGTTTCAGCAATAATTTGACTGCCCAGACAATCAACTCTTTCTATTTCTGTTCCTACATGTTCTGCATGCCAGTACCAGAGTTGAACAATGCCCCCCATCCCACCCCACACCAACAAATGTGATATGACAATGACACACACAGATACACATAAACACACATATTATTTGCTGCATACAATGCATTTACCTAAGGCAGCCATTGCTGCTAGAACTACTCCACGATGGTCTTTAAATTTATCGCAATTAGGTACTGCATAAACAAGCACATCACAACTCAGAGACAACATGACCATGGTCAGTAATTGAGTGTTTCAAGTCACCATTTGCTATATTTTCAGAAGTGCCACACTTTACAACCAGGCTGAATAGGTTCACAATTAAAAATACAAAAATAGGTAGACAATCTATGTATTTACATGGATATTTTCTAACAAATGTTGCCACAAAGGAGCACAACAAAACCACAGAAGAAATAGGCATTAATTTCACTGAAAGTGAACTTTGTTTTTAGTAGTTTGTTCTACACTTTTGTCAATATATATATTTGTTTTTGACATAATTGATCACACAAAACCATAACAGATGCCACAATTGCTGTGACTGTTGAGGTTGACAAATGACAACCTGTCAGAATCATATGGATATTCTAGCAACCATGAAAGACACTGTTCAATAAACACAATAAACACAAACACATTCACATTTAGGTATACATTCATATACCACTGACAATATTTACAGATGCACAAAATATCATATACATTCTCAATCACCTGTTCACTATTTTCTCTAAAGGAATTGATCAGGATGATTTGATGACATTTTATTCTGAGTAACAGATATGACCTCCTGGAACAATATTTTAACATAAATAGATGTATTATATGGTCTTTCTTGTACAAATCGGTTGTGGGGTAGCGCATATTTTTTGTGCAGTCTGGCATTCTTGATATGATTATTTCAAATTCAAGCTGAGAAACACTGAGCTGGGTGAAAAACAAGAGTCCGGTATAAGACGGTTTTAAGTAGTAGTGCTACTTTAGATTTTGTCTGCTGCTCTACTCAGGAAGGCATTCATGAACATTCTAAGGCATTCTTGATTGAGCTGTTATGATTGAAACTGGTTTTCTCCAATATCCAGATTGTAGTTTCTCTGATGTTCTCAACTGTCCCACAAATTAGAGAATCTTCCAAAGCCATCAGTCACTTTAGACAACAGAAATAGTTACTATGATATACAATTTGGATTCATATCAGATGTAATATGAAGGCAGTGATACACAATACTGAAAGAAATGTTGTTCTTGCTGAGGGTCTGTGTTCAAGAATTAGGTAATACATTATCATTGTAGCCATTAAAAAAAAAAACAGAAATGCATATACAACCAAATGAATGTAGCTGTTAAATAGATATCATTACATTGTAAAGACTTTTGCTTATGTACAGTAGTAAGACATAGAAATCATACTAATGACAAATAAGCAGTTTAATAATGAAGTTAAACTAGCCATGAACCTGTATGTGAACACAATAAATCATTCCCAAGTCCGTTCCCAGATGACCTACTCTGACCTTTTGCATTTTGTCTTTACAGACAAAAAATTAAGTATGCCTGTCTGAAACAATCTATCAATTGCAGTACAGGACAGTTTGATTCACATGCCAGTTTTTCCACTGAATTCATCTTTAATGTGTGCTTCCACTCTTAGGTGTACTGTCATAATTACATAGCATCAAACCACATGAATTCCTCTGTGTGGAAACACCATTCCTTCTACATGCACTCTCTGCATGATTAACATGGCATCTTCTTGACATATAACATTGTTCCTATAAACTAGAAATAATTCCTTACAGTGAAATTGTAACTAATCCTCCACATGCTAATTATTTTGTATCTTGAAATTCTGACATACTTGTGGAGTTTATGTAGGAACATAATGTAGTGTAGTCCTGTCATGTTTCTAGAAATCAAAGTTAATCATAGTTACAAACTATTTAGTGTCTTGTCTACTGATTTGACAGGCATCAGTTTCACAAAGGGTAAACAGGGTGCATAAGAAAATATGCATGATATGCACATATATTTGAAGCATTCCAATTCCATTCCGCATGTACATTTTTTATCTTTTGAAATGTGAAGACTACATGTACAATCAAACAGTTCATGATTAAAACACATAAATACATTGGAATTATCATATAATATCTTACAAACAGAACACCTCACAAGCATGACCTGTATAGCTTGTAATTTCTTCTATGATATCATGATATTTGAAGCTTTGCACTCAGGTACAGGGTACTATAACAAAAGAAATACAATCTATTGCCGAGTTTCCCACAAGCTGTCCATGATTTTCACTTGCTATCATTCTTTCCTTTTGGTTATGTTTGGGTCATGACAATGTGGTTGGTTAGTGCAAGTATTGTATTAAGTCTTGGTTGACACACCCAACAAACATATATGCTTTGAAAGTGAAATTAAAAGAGAAATGTTTGCTGTGCATTAATTCTTTAATCAATTTTGTGTTGGTTATACTTACTGGTAACAGCTAATGTATTGCATAAAAAGTAAATACCATGGGAGTTCCCCCCGCCCAGCATCTGTACTGGATTAAAAACTATCATGCAGCAAATGAGTCAATCTACCATGAACACCTCATGCAAAACACATTAAATAAAGTGTACTGTCAAACACTTTTCGAAAGTAATAATAAGAAACAATGATTTACGATTTTCCAGATAAATATAAAAAATAACTTTCACAGACTTTGTTAGCACCAATTTACTGCTGCTTCTTCATGTTCACTTCCTAATCCCCAATTTAACAACAAAAACAATAAAAGATTATCAACTGTGGGCTTTGAATAAAGATTGTATCTTAGAGAACTGAATACATAACAATTTGAATTAATTTACATGATTCACTATACAATATAAAATGTATGAGACCATCTTCCTGCTTTTGCTCTCAGTGAAATCCCCTGTGCATACAAGTATCTGATATAACAATGTTCACATATGCTGATTTTCCAAACTACAAAAGAGAAAATAAGTTCAGTTGCAATGTAATTCTATTTGAGCAAAATATAAAAAATTAAAGACAACTTGAATAACGTGTATGAAATGAACACTTGGTTCATTATCCACAGCTTTGCTGTGTATCTGTTTCTAATGACACTTGTATCCATGACATTTCCCCCCACACTCTCTCCTTCATCTATTATCCCCAACTCTTCATCTCTTTAAGATAAACTCTTTGTTAGTATCTCTTCCTTGACAGACAATGTCCAGTTTAATGAATGCTATTTACAGCACATGGACATACACTTTTCTTTGTCTCACTTTTTATTCTTGATTGCATTGACACAAGTAATAACATAGAGTTTACGATGCAACAAAAACATCAAGGTGAACCACTGTACAGAAGAGTGATGTGATAAATAAACTTTAAAGATTGACAGGAATGAGCTGAAAAGGACAGAAAGGAGAAGCTTGCTGCTGTGAACTCCATTTGAGGACAGCGAATGCTTGGTAACATTTGCTGGGAATGTCTCTGAGGTGGTCAATCTAGGACAGCATTCATCTGTACAAATAAAAATATAGAAAAGTGGAACAGATTAACGTCATAGTAGGTCAATAATTAAAGCCCTGACTCTAATTGTCAGGCACATTAAAGTCAAGATCAATTTTCTTTGTTGAGGCTTCCCTTTCATTTCTCTTGTTTTGTTTATCCACACTAAAATCTTAGAAAACATACCACTCTTGAACAAAGTAGATTTATCTGCATGACAAAACAAAACAAAAAACAAAAAAACATAGCAAGGACTGAGTCTTCAAGTAAAGAGAGTTAAGGCCTATCAGCATGATCTGGACACATTACTTAAGTAGTACAGTAACTAGTAACTCGTTGAGACAGAATTTTCACCGACTGCTCTCTGCCCTGTTCAAACATATTTTAGATTCATTCCAAAGTCAGTCTTGCCTGCTTTGTAATACCAGGTATCTTTTTCTCTATTAGTGACAGGATGTTTAGACTTTATTTGAGTTGAAAAAAAAAAACCTTGGAAGGAAATGTCAGTGAATACCCATTCCCAAATATCAAAGAATATATTAGCCAAACTGATTTGTGAAAAAAAACACCTGAAAATAATGTATGGTCTTTCTTTGGAGCCATACAGCAACATATTTTGTTTGCAATCCTGATATATGTATCATGAATTTCAAAAAGTATCAGAATAGATAGAGATCACTGTCCTCTTTCCAGCAATATCAGATCTTAGCATTACTCCTGCCATCAGGACTTCCGATACAACAACATATGCATGAACAAAAAGTAGTACTGAATTCACTTACAGAAAGATTTCAATTATGACCTATTCAGCATTTGCCACAGCTTCTTGCACTGCTTGTTCTCCATCAGGAGCAACCTCCTGTGCAGTAGCAGCAGCCTCCTCTGCCGGTGTCTGTTCTGTCTCAGGTGCACCCTCAGTAGCAGGTGCACCCTCAGCAGTTGGTGCATTCTCAGCAGCTGGTGCTTCAGATGATCCATCTCCTGCATTATTAGGAGCATCTGATGTCGCCTCTGTTGTTTGTGCTACATCGTCTGGAGCAGTGGCTGGCTGCGCTGCACTGGTATCTTCTGCCGGGTTATCAGCATCTACAGCATCCCCTGTTGCAGTCGGTGCTTGCTCTTCAGGGACTCCCTCAGCTTTTGGCACATCTGGGTCTGCTCCTCCTTCATTGGTTGCTTCCTGTGGAGCTGGTGCTTCTTCTGCCATGGCATCTGCTGTAGGAGCAGTCCCCTGGCTTGCCTCTGGACCTGCTGTGTTTGCCTCTTCCCCATCTCCTTCCGTTCTCTGCTGCCCCTCAATAGCCTTGAAGCCACATTCATCAAAGACTGCCTTAACAGCCTCAAACACTTCATCAGGTGTGGATTCAGCTGGGATCTATTGAAGTGAACACACGTCAGAATTGATAAAAAATACTGGATTTACCAAAAATACATGGCTTAAGCAGCTGCTCACAGGTACCTTATGTAACATTAACAATGTGCTGAATATATAGGGAATTGCCACTATATACAACGAATATTCCACTTAGTTCAGGTTATACTTGTACGCCATGTAATAGCAAACCATATGCTCGATACTCACAAGAGATGCTATTATCCTTGCACTTTTGATTTGCTAATGATAAATTAGCAATTGATATTTTCATTCATGTTGATTGTTGCCGTCTTAGTATGTATTCTTCATTCCGTGAAGTAAACGTTATCATTCTTTCAGTTTTATCAAATAATTATGAATATATGTATATATGTACACGTATGTATTTATTGTTTTAATGCAATAATGATATTTTATATTCTATTGTATACACACCTGTATCTTAAACTGTTCTATCTATCTAGCCATCTACTGTTCTATCTACACTTTGTCTCTCCCTATCGAAACACTGTCTCACCTTCTTCAGCTTGTTCTTTTCAGCATAGTATTCAATGACAGGTTTGGTAGCTTCATGGAATGTTGCAAGCCTCTTCTTGATGGTCTCCTCATTATCATCAACACGCCCGCTGGTCTTAGCACGGTTTAGTAATCTCTCAGTCATCACTTCATCAGACACTTCAAAGTACAGTGCAAATGTACACTCAGCAATCTGTGAGTACATGAACATTTCATACAATTCTAATAAGGAGGCTAGAAATAACATTCAGGCAACAACGATCAGAAGATTTTTAGTTTGGGGACAGCAGTTTTGTTTATAGGCAGACAGATCTGTTTACAGTCAAACAATTTTGTTTGCAGACAAACAGTTCTGCAGTTGCATTGCTAAACAAAATCCAAGTTGCTACTGAAATACATGTACTGCATCATATGAATGCTAAGATTTATAAAGCATGTCTACAAAATCAATTTTGTGATTACATTTTTCACTCTTACTGTGTTCAGCAACAAGTACAGATAGATGTCAGGAAATTAATTGTCATAAATATAGATTAATCATAACAATGTCGGAATTTCGGAGCTTGGGTATTTTGTTAAAAGTTCATCATGTCACTGCCAGCAACCGGGGACAGCCTGGTGGTATTGTTGCTGCCCAGAAAGCAATAGATGACAGGTTTGGTTCCTACTGGTTCCTTGTTTCCGACATATTTGTCAAAAAATGTAGATCAGCAGTTGCAATTTTACAAATTTCATTCTTACAGAGGGCAGACAAACTGAAAAAAAACCCTCATACCTCATCCTGAACGCTGTCTGTTGATTGATGGTGAGGTATGGAGAGCAAGACTCAATTACTAGCAACAGACCTTATCAATACTACAAAAATAAGAAGTATGAACCAATGTTCTATCATTTAAAAAAAAACTTTTTTACCGTCTCCTCAAACTCCTTTCCTTGGCTGAGCTCTCTAGGGTAGCCATCGATCAAGAATCCATTTGCATTTTCACACATTTTCTCCTTGAGCAATGTGAGAACCACATCCTGAAACACAACGAATAGAACATCAATCTGATTCATTATAGTTCATCCCTGAATGGACAAAATAAATTAACACTGACAGGTACATAGAAAACTTAAACATTGCCTTGGTAATGTTTGACAAAAAATCTAGTCTCTCATGAGCTTTTGTCATTTGCTATCAATACAACACATTGAATATGTGAATACATGTACTTTAGATAGCTGATCTCTTATCAGTGGCTTGTTCCATTGTATCAAACTGTACGTTGATATACCAAGTTTATCATATTGCATCAGGTATCTCTGATCTTTTACACGTTTAGCACATTTCAGAATTCAGAATTTAAAACTACACTGAAGTGAGAGATCCCCCGTCATCCATAACACACACACACACACACACACACACATACACAACTAGAGCTGTGAATAGACCTGTTCTAACAACATCCTTGCAGCAAGGGGGCTGACATTTGAACAGATATCAAAATTCAGTCGGACAGACAGATGAACTATTTAAGAACTCAATATCCCAGCCCATTTAGTGAAGAACCACATAATTCTAACGTTTACTCTGTTATGGTCACCTCATTTCAAAGAAAACTAGTATGTACATCACAAGCTTCACAGCTGCTGAAACACACAAAGTTGACTACCAATGAGACTGACATCCTAGTCCTGAAGCACTTTGATGGGTAAGCTAATGTGAAAGAACCTTACCATAGGAACAAGCTGCCCCTTTTCCATGATTTCAGTCAGATTCTTGCCTCGCTCTGACCCTGATTTGACCTCTGCCCTCAGGAGATCACCGGTAGAGAGATGGGTCAGTCCAAACCTGGACACAATCCTCTCACACTGTGTGCCCTTCCCGCAACCTGGACCACCTGATTAAGACAAAGATATTCAAATACACACCATCATCACACACACAAGCACAGTCTTTGCAGGCGATACAAGGATGGTATCTTTGAAATACATGTTAAAGCTACATGAATGCCACAGTGAAACAAAGTGGACCTGCAAATAAGCAATATATACACTATGTATTTCTACAGCAGCATGATACTGGAATGTGTGCATCTTACAAATGTCATTTGTTAGAGGGAGACAAATTGAAGAAAATTCATATCTCAACCTTCACCCCTCTACTTAATATTCTCTTGCTTTCACTAATGTCTTGTCCAAAAGAAATTAAATGATGGCTGTTGACAGTTTTAAACATCCACTTTCTGATACAGTATCACAGAGGTTCTAGTATTCAATGTTATTATAAATCTTCACTTACCTACAACAAATATGACCTTCTTGTCCATAGGCTCTGCATCATCTATGTGGAAGGGTCATTAAAAGAAAAATGCATACTGTGAGATTCATTCTTATTCACTTAGATGTGAATGTTTACTATGGCAATACAAGGAAAAGGAGATGAGCAAAAGCAACTTATAGTTCCCCCAAAATGTCATTTATCAATAATACATAAATTATGCTTCAGGACAACTTTGTGAGAATCACGAAATTTCATCATGGAATGACGGGACATATGATGTTGTCATGGGTTGCTGTTTTCCTACATAGTGATGTTTTTTTTAAAATAATTAATATATATACCATAGTTATGGGTAAACTCGGCCTAGCGGGTAAAGTCGGCCCCCAGCGCGCGCATTACAAGTAGTTGTACTGCGCGCCCTGGGGGCCGACTTTACCCGCTAGGCCGAGTTTACCCATAACTACGGTATATCTAATAATCCAAGACATTTACAAACTACAAATATTTGTTGACAAGGAATGGAAGAGTATCCCCGCATCATTGAACTATAGGGTTTAAAGGGATCGTAACTTAACAGTACTGTTTAACATTGGGAGCAGTGATTTTAAAAATGCTCAAGATATCACATTTGATGCATACGTGTAAGTCAGTTGTATCACAAGACATCCTACCATATGAAAATTTCACAATAAAACCTAAAATATAAGAAGATATCTCTATTTTTCTCAATAAACCGTAACTGTAGACGGTTTAGTTTAAAAACAATGTTATTATACCTATTGTTCACATTTTGTATATTTAACAATACTTAACACTGACTTTACTGATTCAAATTTTTTCATTGCTTATTTCTACCCCTAAATCACATTTTATAAATATTTTGAACCACTAAAGCTGCGGTTTTGTTTTATCTGCAAATGGTAAATAATGCCTTTAAGGTTTCTAACATTTTCGGTGAGATAATGAGAAACCTCTTACGAAATATGAAAGTGCATGAATTCCACAAGGAATCCAATGTTTATTTGATGAATTGATCCTAATACCTTTAATCACAATCGCTTTATTTTACTTTGTTTTGGATGTTTCAGCTATTTGAAAACAAATCAAACAAACTTTGCATTCCTCTTAGAATGGTATGCTCTGTATTATTTCATGTCATTTCTTGGTATCTCATAAAAAGCCCAATCCTCATTGCCACCAATACTATATCATCCCTTTAAGAGTATACCATGATGGACCTGCATACCTAAACACAAATTCAGTGACTTTCAACAGAGGCTGTCCCGGTAAAGGGGTTATAAGGCAGTGCTTGCTGGTATGTGGTAAATGGTCTGTTAAAATTACCTGTAGTATCTTGCGTGATTGGATCCGAGACAGGAACTATCGGGTCTTCAACAACTGCAAAGAAAATGAACAAATATGGATGTAATTCATCAATGTGACAAATTGCAGACAATCTGCAGCACTGCTTTGTAATTTCCAAACCCCATACAAATCCAATAATCATGTGTGTGCATTTTTGTGAAAGACTATGATGGTCTAGTTGATAAGATGCCTGTCCAGTGATCAGCAGGGTGTTAGATCAAATCCAGTTCAAATGTGTATGCCCACAATTTTTTTATCATAGCTACTACTAAAATGCTGATTACGCTGTAATTCAGCGCGTATTTACGTTGATTGAGGGCAATTTGTCAATCAGTTGCAACACAACTGATGATGTTGATAAGACTGCAGATTCCCTCACAGGATTCTGACAGAAAAAATTATAAATTCAATGTCTGGACAACCATTTGGAAGACAAGAAAATACCGAAGTAAAAAAAAAAAAATGGTTTTATCTCGCATTACTATGAATTTCAATGGGAGATACATAATGACATATTGTATTTTATTTTTTTGATAAACTACAGTGTAATTCCTTTCCTTTGTACACAAAGGATAGACTGATATAACATCTGAGATTGAGATTAACATAGAAGGAAGATCTTGTTTGTAGAATATCATACATGCAATCTGAATGTGATTGGGGACAATATGTTGATATGAAAGTACTTCAGAGGTATTAATAGCAAGCGCTCCATTTATAAATCAATCCCACAGAGGTTGATTTATTTGAGAAACTCCTGAAGTTTCAAATCTTTGCACCAGTATTATGTAAGCTTGACACTCTACACTGTACAAATACTTCTCTACTAAGCACATTAAAAATGACATTCATGATTGAGTCATTTGTGTCTATCTCAATACATCATCAGAAAATGAATCAATTGACCATCTTTTCTCTGAAATAAACATTTTCCGGGCATGATGCAAGAATAATATTTTACAGATCACAGCTCTCACCTTTATCTTTGCCTGCAGGGACATTTGAGTCAACCTTCTCAACTGGAGGTTCCACCACCACTGAAACAAATGTATATAAACAACACATCATATCAATATGATTCATTTAAGACTGTAAAAATTCAATCCATACGGCTGGAAATTGGCAACCATTGAAAGGATATATACGTATGTATTTTTAAACATTTCCATCGGCATTTGTCACAGTGTGAGTTTCAACAGATGAGCTGTGGCAAATTCCCCTTGCTATAAAATGTGTATATATGGACAGTACAAAACATTTGATATTAGCTTCATGCGTATCTGTACTGAGAGAAGATCATGTGTTTATGTATATGCGTATGTTTACATATATATACATATATATATATATATATATATATATATATATATATATATATATTGTAGTTGTTCCGCGTATTGGCAGTACTAGAAATAGCAATAATAAAGTCACAACAGAGGAATGCAGGGAATGCATTAATAGCCAATCTTGATTTAATGAATAATCCGAATTTTCGAGGAACCTTCCTTTTCTTCAGGGATGACAGTGCGAATATTCACAATGATTATTAAGAGTGAGGTGTTACTACCCTGCTAGCGCGCGCAATATGTGTAACCAAAACAAAAAAATAATAGATAATAACAACAAACGCATGTTGTGCGCTTATGAGAGTCATACTCTACGTCATAATAGATAAGACGTCACACTAGGATTGCGCGCGCTGCACAAAAAGATCATGAGACAATAATAGCAATAATAGAAACGTCATAAAGGCAATGAAGTTAACATGATAAAATGAAGGTGCCAATGGATTTTCACAGTGATATGTCAATATCCCACCAGCGCGCGTAGTCTCAGTGTAACCACAACAAAGGATAACAAATAATAACAATGAACGCATGCTGAGTTGCGCGAATATATGAGTGCCATACTGTGCGTTATAACAGAGAAGACATCACACTGAGATGGCACGCGCTGCACAAAGGAGACAATAATTATGAACGATAATAGAAACGTCATAATGGCAATGAAGTGATACAATCTGTCAAGTGCTTGTACGCATTATATACAGAGGAGAGACGAGAGAGCAAAAAGTAGGAAAGGAGGGAATAAGGAGAGAAGAAAGAAGGACACAAGAAAAAATGTCATAATGTACATGAGGTACACTTACTCGTAACACATCAAGACTGCGCAAGTTGTCTATTACCAGAAAAATAAATTGAAGACCTCTACAAGGGTGAAATTATCAATAGCGGAGTAGCAACTAAAACTAGAACTATCACTCATTGTGATTAATATACCCCCACCCACAATTGAGGAAATTAGCTCAACCAGGATTTTATTTTTACTTTTTAATGAAAAAAAAAAATTACCAAGGCAATGCACTGTCCAACAGTAAATAAATGTATTGCTCTCTGTTAGTCAAATGTCCCACATCTCAAGTCTAGTGCTCAAAAACTGAGTGAGCAAGATAAATAAACTGACGATTTCTATGGTTTTTATTAAAAATTGTATAACCATGGCACAACACAACGTTGGATATTAACAAAAAAAATGAAGTTTTGCACAACTAATCATAGCCATCACATGTGCCAAATTTCAAGCCAAATGCTAACAGGATGAGGGGCTTAGTTGAATTCACAATATCAGTGTATCATTTTCATTCAAAATATACTGTTACCATGGCAACACATTTTCAACACTGACAAAAGAGTTTTTGCACATCTAGGTAATGTAGAGGTAACATGTGCCAAATATGAAGCCAAAATGCTGTAAACATAGAAAGTTAGGATCTAATCGAAATGTTTTATGATTTTCATTCAAAATGCACTGTTACCATGGCAACACATTGTTCAACAATGATGAAATACAAAGTTTGCATATCTCTGTACTACAATGGTTGCATGTGCCAAATTTCAAGCCAAATGCTCAAAGACTGAGGGAGTTACCTGAATCCACAATATTCTATGTTGATTTTCATTCAAACTATGCTGTTACCATAGCAACACAATGATCAACAATGACGAAAGGTTAAGTTTGCACATCTACATACCATAGTGGTCAGGTGTGCCAAATTTCAAGCTAAATGCTCAAAGACTGAGGGAGTTGGCGGAATCCACATACTTTTTGGTGAAAAAATGTTGTTACCATGGCAACGCATTGTTCAACAATAATGACAGATTAAGTTTGAACATCTATATGCTATAGTGGTCATCTGTGCCAAATTTCAAGCCAAATGCTCAAAGACTGAGGGAGTTAACTGAATCCAAAATATTTTTGCATGGTTTTCATTCAAAATATACTGTTACCATGGCAACACATTGATCAACAATGACCAAAGACTATGTATGCTCATCTACGTACTATAGTGGTCACATGTGCCAAATTTCAAGCTTAATGCTCAAAGACTGAGGTAGTTACCTGAATTCACAATATTTTTGTATGCATTTTAGTGAAAAGCTGCTGTTACCATGGCAACCCATTGTTCACCACTGACGAAAGATTAAGTTTGCACATCTATATGCTATAGTGGTTGCATGTGCCAAATTTCAAGCCAAATGCTCAAAAAGTGAGGGATTAAACTGAATCCACAATATTTTTTTATGATTTTCATTAAAAATATGCCGTTACCATGGCAACGCATTGATCACCACTGACGAAAGATTACCTTTGCACATCTACGTACCACAGTGGTAATGTGTGCCAAATTTCTAGCTAAACGCTTGAAGACTATAGAAAGTTAGCTGAATCCACAATATTTTTGTATGTTTTTTGGTTTAAAAAAGCTGTTACCATGGCAACACATTGTTCATCACTGACGAAAGATTAAGTTTGCACATCTATATACTATAGTGGTCATGTGTGCCAAATTTCAAGTCAAATGCTCTAAGACTGAGGGAGTAACTGAATCCACAATATTTTCGTATGACTTTCACTCAAACTATGCTGTTACCATGGCAACACATAGAAAAAAATGACGAAAGAGTAAGTATGCACATCTACATACAATAGTGGTCACATGTGCCAATTTTTAAGCCAAATGCTTGAAAACTGAAGGAGTTAGGCTAATCCACACATTTTTGTATGATTGGTAAAAAAAAAAATTCTGTTGCCATGGCAACAGATTCTATCATCACCACACACATCAAAATGTGTTTTGCACAAATATATATTACATTGATCGCATATCCCAACTTCAAACTGAATTGCTACAAAACTAAGAGATTAGAGCAATCCACAACATTTTGTAAGATTTATATGAAAATCTTCCGTTGCCATGGCAACGCATTATGAAATACTCATGAAAAAGGTCTCTTGCACATCTGCCTGTGATAGTGGTCACACATGCAAAATTTGAAGTTTATTGCTCAAAAAATGAGAAAGTTGTTCGATCCACAAGTTTTTATGAAAATATGCCGTTGCCATGGCAACGCATTATGTGATAATAATGAACAAGAGACCCGCGGGTCTAGCGCTCACCTGAGTATCGCAAGTTCACCTTTCACGCAGTCACTAATCTAAATTATTCACAGCTCTACCAAAATTTGACGAGGCATTCTCAAGTGGAAGATGAAAATGTACAATAAGGGCCCAATTTTTTCAAGATTCCTTAATTTGGGGTAATTGGGGCCCCCTGGGGCCCTCTGGGTGGGGCATGGTGCCCAGTTTGATAAATTGAGATCCTGACCACCTAGGGATGCTACCTGCCAAGTTTGACAAAAATTCATCATGAGGTTTTCAGGAAGAAGATGAAAATGTACAATTCAGGCCCCCATTTGGACCCTTCCAACCACCCCCCCCCTACCCCCAAGAGGGGCACCCCTGGATCTCCTATGAACAAACTTGAAACTACAGTCATTAATGTACTCACTCATAGTATTATCTCAGCTCTATAACTTCTGATTCTAGAGAAGATTTTTAAAGATTCCTTCATTTGGGGGGTTTGGGCCCCCTTGGGGCCCCCTGTGCGGGGCATGGTGCCCATTTTAACAAATTGAGATCCTAACCCCCTAGGGATGCTACCTGCCAAGTTTGGTGAAAATGGGTTATGGAGTTCTCAAGAAGAAGATAAAAATGTACAATTTAGGCCCCATTAGAACCCTTCCCCACCCCCCTCCCCTGGGTCCCAAGGGGGGCACCCCTGATTCTGCCATGAACAAACTTGAAACTACAGTCATCAATGTACTAACTCATAGTATTAACTTAGCTCTATCACTTCTGGTTCTAGAGAAGAAGCTTTTTACAGATTCCTTAATTTTGGGGGGTTTGGGCCCCCCTGGGGGCCCCCTGGGTGGGGCATGGTGCCCATTTTAACAAATGGAGTTCCTAACCCCCTAGGGATGCTACCTGCCAAGTTTGGTGAAAATGGGTTATGGAGTTCTCAAGAAGAAGATGAAAATGTACAATTTAGGCCCCATTAGAACCCTTCCCCACCCCCCTCCCCTGGGTCCCAAGGGGGGCACCCCTGATTCTGCCATGAACAAACTTGAAACTACAGTCATCAATGTACTAACTCATAGTATTAACTTAGCTCTATCACTTCTGGTTCTAGAGAAGAAGCTTTTTACAGATTCCTTAATTTTGGGGGGTTTGGGCCCCCCTGGGGGCCCCCTGGGTGGGGCATGGTGCCCATTTTAACAAATTGAGTTCCTAACCCCCTAGGGATGCTACCTGCCAAGTTTGATGAAAATCGGTCATGGGGTTTTCAAGAAGAAGATGAAAATGTAAAAAGTTTACGCACGACGGACGACGGACGACGGACGACGGACGACGGACGACGCACGACGCACGACGCACGACGGACGCCGGACGAAGGGCGATCGCAATAGCTCACTTGAGCCTTTGGCTCAGGTGAGCTAAAAAGGTGTCTTGCACATCTCCCTTTGATAGCAGTCACACATGCCAAATTTGGGGTCAATTGCTCAAAAAATGAGAGGAGTTCGATCCACAACATTTTGCTAGATTTTTTTAAAATTTGCCGTTGCCATGGCAACTCATTATGCAATACTAATGAAAAAGGTGTCTTGCACATCTCCCTTTGATAGCAGTCACACATGCTAAATTTGGGGTCAATTGCTCAAAAAATGAGAGAGTAGTTCGATCCACAAGTTTTTATGAAAATATGCCGTTTCCATGGCAACGCATTATGCGATACTACCGAAAAAGGTGTCTTGCACATCTACCTTTGATAGCGGTCACACATGCCAAATTTGGGGTCAATTGCTCAAAAAATGAGAGAGGAGTTCGACCCACAAGATTTTGCAACGGACCGACCGCCCGACCGCCCGACCGCCCGCCCGACCGACCGACCGACCGACCGACCGACCGACCGACCGACCGACCGACCGGCCACCCGACCTCAGGATGATTCCTATATACCCCCCCTACACACTATGTGTGGGTGGGGGTATAATTAGTTATCGGAAGAAAGTGTATGGGCTGAGCCAGGAAAGATCTTTGTTCATGCCTGTTTCAAAACTGCGGCTCCGAACAATGAATCGCAGTTCTGCCCACTTCCTGTCTTCAGCCGATTTGTAACCCCCGCCAAAGATGCTTGTGAGTAAATTCTACCTATTACCTAAGATTCACAAACTTCCCAATATGGTGGAGACCGCATCTGATGCAGGGGTGTCTGACGTTCAAAAAATGATTAAGGAAGCCAGGGATAAGCATGTAATCCCTCCTGGCAGACCAATCGTCTCAAGCGTTGATTCTCTGACAGAACCAATGTCAAAAACTGTTGACAAAAAACTTCAGACGTACCTACCCAAAATCAAAAGTTACGTGAAAGACACGACGGATTTTCTTAACAAGATTAAGTCTGCAACCCACAGCTCAGACTGCCTACTCGTAACCATGGACGTGAAGAGCCTTTACACCAACATCCCACACGATCACGGTGTAGACGCTCTTCGTACGTTCCTCACAAAATTGGACGTACCCAACAATGACATCGATGATATAACGTCCATGACCGAGTTCATATTGAAGCACAATTACTTTGAGTTTGACGGCAAACACTACCTTCAACGAAAAGGTACCGCCATGGGGACCAAGATGGCGCCCGTGTACGCTAACATATATATGGCAGTCCTGGAAGAAGATTTCCTCTCTAAATGCACTCTCCAACCGTCAATGTATCTGAGATACATCGACGACATTTTCATAATCTGGCCCCACAGTGAAAAAGACCTCGCAGCCTTTCACAAGGCATTTAACAAACATAATCGTCACATCCAGTTCACAATGGAGAGCTCCAGAGAGGAAATCCACTTCCTGGATGTCAATGTGTCTAAGAATGGTAACTTGCTTTCCACCAGTGTGTATGTTAAACCCACGGATTCCTTCACCTACTTAGATTACAATTCGTTCCACCCCTTGCACACAAAGCAATCAATTGTGTACAGCCAACTAGTCAGATATAAGCGGATCACCTCTGACCCCAAGGTGTTTGAAGGAGATGCTGTACGTCTGGGAGAACATTTTGTCAGAAGGGGTTATCCAGTTCGCCTCGTGAACAATGCACTCAACAGGGTCAATGAAAAACGGAGAGAAGACCTGTTAGACTCTAAACCTAAAGATGAGAGGAACGATCGCATTCCTCTCGTTACTACATTCCACCCACAAGTCAAAAAGTTTGTCTCCACGACCAAAAAAGAGTGGACGAATATTCAACTTTATCCCAGACTTTCTACAATACTGGGGGAACCACCTCTACACTCCCAAAGACAACCGCCCAACTTGAGATCACTTCTGGTGCGGAGTGAGTTACCAAAACCTGCAACCCCAAAAGGTAACAAGAGGTGCAACAAACCACGATGTCAAATTTGTAACCATCTGGTGACAGAAACAGTGGTGCAAATCTCTCCGTCACTCAGAATCAAACCACCGGACCACACATGCGACTCTAGCAATGTGCTTTACTGTATTATGTGCACTAAATGCCAAGGGGTGTCATATATAGGTGAGACAAGCACGAAGTTCCGCATGAGATTTGATAACCACAAAAGCTCAATCCTGAAGCATAAAGATACTCCAGTGGCGAACCACTTCAGTGACCCCCGTCATTCGATGAAAGACTTGAAAGTCTGCATCTTTGGCGGGGGTTACAAATCGGCTGAAGACAGGAAGTGGGCAGAACTGCGATTCATTGTTCGGAGCCGCAGTTTTGAAACAGGCATGAACAAAGATCTTTCCTGGCTCAGCCATACACTTTCTTCCAATAACTAATTTTAGTTGCTACTCCGCTATTGATAATTTCACCCTTGTAGAGGTCTTCAATTTATTTTTCTGGTACTAGACAACTTGCGCAGTCTTGATGTGTTACGAGTAAGTGTACCTCATGTACATTATGACATTTTTTCTTGTGTCCTTCTTTCTTCTCTCCTTATTCCCTCCTTTCCTACTTTTTGCTCTCTCGTCTCTCCTCTGTATATAATGCGTACAAGCATTTGACAGATTGTATCACTTCATTGCCATTATGACGTTTCTATTATCGTTCATAATTATTGTCTCCTTTGTGCAGCGCGTGCCATCTCAGTGTGACATCTTCTCTGTTATAACGCACAGTATGGCACTCATATATTCGCGCAACTCAGCATGCATTCATTGTTATTATTTGTTATCCTTTGTTTTGGTTACACTGAGACTACGCGCGCTGGTGGGATATTGACATATCACTGTGAAAATCCATTGGCACCTTCATTGTATCATGTTAACTTCATTGCCTTTATGACGTTTCTATTATTGCTATTATTGTCTCATGATCTTTTTGTGCAGCGCGCGCAATCCTAGTGTGACGTCTTATCTATTATGACGTAGAGTATGACTCTCATAAGCGCACAACATGCGTTTGTTGTTATTATCTATTATTTTTTTGTTTTGGTTACACATATTGCGCGCGCTAGCAGGGTAGTAACACCTCACTCTTAATAATCATTGTGAATATTCGCACTGTCATCCCTGAAGAAGAGGTAGGTTCCTCGAAAATTCAGATTATTCATTAAATCAAGATTGGCTATTAATGCATTCCCTGCATTCCTCTGTGGTGACTTTATTATTGCTATATATATATATATATATATATATATATATATATATATATATATATGTATATATATATGTGTATATATATATCGTTGCTAGGGTGATAAGAACTTGTCATCTCAAATTTTGATGAAAATGATTTTAGATTAATGGTCAGATAATCAGTTAAGTGATGTCCTGCCCAAATCCTAGCTGTCTTACCCCCAAAGTGAAGCCACCACGGCATGTCTAAGGAAAGTCTATCCCATTTGACTTAGTGCTTGGGCTGCCATGTATTTTTTGTTTTGTTTTGTTTTGTTTTTGTTTTTGTTTTGCTCTCCTGAACATTTGACGAGTCAAATGAGTACAGTCTTATTTCCTTCCAAACGAATATTTTTGAACAAAGAACTTTTCATGATGCCAATCTTGTACTTGCATAAGAATTGCATGAATACCAATACAAATTTACAGAGAGGGTAAAATATGAAATAGGACATTAGAAAACTAACTGACTTATACCATTCTTGACAACAGGTTACATATAATGTAATGGAGAGGAAGACTTTTCTATTCGCAACACTTGAAATGGTTAATACTTGGTAGTATTAGGACCAGGAAGGCTGAACATAGCAACCATTAATACCACCAGTGATCCTCAGTACTTGGTTGGTGCTTCACGGAGTCCTTTCTGAGTCTTAAAAAGATATATTTTTTGTTTTAATATAGAAATCTGTTCAACTTACTGTCTACGGTGACGCCACTGTTCAAAAGTGCAACTGCTTCATCCACCAGTGCCTCCTTTTCAGCCTTTGGGAACCAAACACAAAATACTCAAAATTTTAAAAAAAAAAAAAAAAATAAAAAAAAAGAAACGAGATATACAGTTAACACTACTACAAGTTAACACTACTAGTGCCCGGGCTTCTTTTTATCAATTGAAGATCTAAATAAAAATTCTACGAAAGCCAAGAAACATACAAAAAGTGTCTACAAGAATAGTATGAGAATAATAAATGAGAATGATAAATGAAAATGAAATGAATATCAATTCTACATTGAAAAAGAGACCTGAGGATCTTGCGCTCACACAAGTTTTGCAAGTTAACCCGTTGAGGACGGACTGATTATGCTACAACACGCATTTTCCATAGACACCAGCCCGAGTATACTCGGGACTCGTCCTCAACGGGTTAACCTTCCACACATTCTTGCAGACTATTACCTGAAAACACAGCAAACTTGGGGAGCTGGTGACAGCTCAGAGGGCATCCAGGGGGCATGGTGTCCATTTATATATTCTGTCACACTGGTATACCACTTGCCAAGTAAATTATATTTAGAAAATGTGGCTATGTAGTTTAAAAAAAAAATAAGAATGTAAAACCAGGCCCCCAATTCAATCCCATCCTACCCCTGGATCTACCATTAATAACCTTAAAAGTACATTCACTAATGTATGCACTCAAGAGTATTTCTGGTTGTAAACAAGATTTATTACCTCTGCCAGTAGATAAAACCTACGACTGGCGGAGCTTATGTTTTTGGTTCTGTATGTCTATCTGTCTGTCTGTTTGTGCCATGGGTAACTTGAGAACAGATTAATGTATTTTCCTCAAACTTGCAGGGTGTAATCATAGCACTAACTTTGTTTATCACTTCTGGTTCTAAAGAAGATTATTTGCAAAGATTCCTTATTAATTTGGGGGCTTTGTCTTCTCCCTCCCACCGCTCCCAAGTGAGGAATTGTGCCCATTTACAGATATATTTTTTATTCACACTCTAGCGATAACACCTGTCAAGTTTGCTTAAAAAACAGCCATACAACTGTACATTTTTTAGAAAAGATGTAAATGTGAAAATTGGGCCCCGACTTGAAACCCTCTTCCCTAGCCCACCTAAGAACACCAAAGAACAGACTTAAAACTGCAGTCACTAATCTACTTACTCATAGCACAAACTTAGCTTCTGGTTCCAGAGAAGAAGATTAGATGGGGAATGGTGCCCATTTGTACAAATATATCTATTTTCTTTTGCCCTAGTGATAATACCTGCCAAGTCCGGGGATGATTTGACCATGCTTTTTCAAGAAGATGAAAATGTAAAATACAGGCCCTTATTTGGATCCCCCACAGGGCCCCAAAGGGGGCATCCCTGGATCCACCATGAGCAAACTTAAAACTACAGTCATCAGTGTACTTACTCACAGCATTAACATGTCTCTATCACTTCCTGTCAAGGGAAGACGATTTTTAAACATTCTATACTTTGAGGAGAGGGGGCATGGTGCCCATTTCAACAAATTGAGATCCTATCTCCCTGGGATGCTATTAGCCAAGTTTGGTGAAAATCTGCCATGGGGTTCTCAAAAAACAAAGAAAAAAAGATGGAAATGTAAAAACTTTAGGAATGACGCACAACAGACGACAGACGAAGAGTGACTGCAATAGTTCACTCAAACCTTTGGCTCAGGTGAGCTAAAAATCTATTTGTCTGCTTTCAACTACAGTTTTAAGTTCATTCATAATACTTTACGTCCTGAACTCGGTGATTAAATTGCAATGAAGGCAGCAGTCTTTTGTCTAAACAATTTGCTTAATCTACAATGCTCTGCACTCTCACTTCAGCCTGCAACTGTTCTTCACTCTTCTCATCCTCCTTTTTACTCTTTATTGGGGGTAGTGGGCTCACTTTTCCAGCTGTGCCTTGAAAGATGAGAACAAACACATCCAAAGGTAAGTATCTTTGCCAAGTACTCTGTGGTGCTACACGTATATGTCAATAAACTAGACAAACAATACATCTTTGAAGATCCTACTTAGAGCTAACCACTGATGGAATCCAATTACAATTCCTACTCATCATGTAAGATGTATATTGTATTATGTCCTGATAAACAAGGAAAAGTAGAAATTACGCAATGCGTAATCTAAGTCCCCGCCAGAAGTACCATTTTGTAGCAAAATGTACAACATAGGTAAAAAAATCAAGGTCAAAGGTCAAAGAAGTTAAAGGTCAAAATTCTGTGTAGAAGTTTTGAAGCCCTCACCTAGTGCCATCACATAAAGCAAACGGAATCGATATCGGGTTAGAAATGGCGAAGGAGTAGCATTTTGTAGCCAATGTACAATATAGGTTAAAAATCAAGGTCAAAGGTCAAAGAAGTCAAAGGTCAAAATTCTGTGTAGAAGTTTTGAAGCCCTCACCTAGTGCCATCACATAAAGCAAACGGAATCGAAATCGGGTTAGAAATGGCGAAGGAGTAGCATTTTGTAGCAAAATGTACAATACAGGTCAAAAATCAAGGTCAAAGGTCAAAATTCTGTGTAGAAGTTTTGAAGCCCTCACCTAGTGCCATCACTTAAAACAAACGGAATCGAAATCGGGTTAGAAATGGCGAAGGAGTAGCATTTTGTAGCAAAATGTACAATATAGGTCAAAAATCAAGGTCAAAGGTCAAAGAAGTCAAAGGTCAAAATTCTGTGTAGAAGTTTTGAAGCCCTCACCTAGTGCCATCACTTAAAGCAAACGGAATCGAAATCGGGTTAGAAATGGCGAAGGAGTAGCATTTTGTAGCAAAATGTACAAGATAGGTCAAAGGTCAAGGTCAAAGGTCACAACTGAAATTCTGTGTAGAAGTTTCAAAGCTCCCATGTAGTGCTATCATATACAGCAAACAGAATCAAAATTGGCTCCCAAATGACAGAGAAGTAGCAAATTGAACATTTTGATCACACACGGACGCACACACGGACGGACGCACGGACACACAGACGCACAGACGCACAGACACACACATGTACGGAGCCCGTTTCATAGTCCCCTGCTCGAACTCGTTCGGCGGGGACAATTATGAAGTCATAGATTTATACATAGCTTTTGACATAAGTGCATAAACTATTTCAGACTGTCATACAACTAAAATCAAATGTACAGTATTACCAATCGAGTACATGACACAAGAGGAGAGCAACTACGCAAGTTTCTTTACATGAAAACTACAAACAGTACTAAGTGCAACACAAAGATGAAGAATTAACATGTAATCTATCATTTTGTGTGGGTACACAAAAAATACAGATTGTATGTGTGAACAATGTAAAATGTGTGTCGTATTTCTTTTTTTCAAGTCACATAAAAAGGCAACATACTGAAGTGTCTCTCAGTGAAAACCTGTGTCAGATAAATGGAGTGGAACTCACCTGGTGGGGCTGGTGTTTTGGGAGAGAAGAAGAGGCTGTCAATCAGGTTTGCAATGTCATAGAACACCTCATCCTCATCTCGGTCAGCATTTATCTGCAGATTACAACAATCAAATGTAATAGTCATCATCCAGAAAGGCATACTGATGGGCAAATATACAGGATATCAATTTGAAAGAAATGTATACAGCTTAGAAAAACCAGAAGCTTTAAAAAGATGGTACACATACGCCTAAACTATTTCATTTGCTTTGGCAATGTATTGATGCAAAGACATTAATGCCTGCCTAGGAGGCTATGAAGCCTGACCATATGACATCAAAGTGTTAGCACGATTTAATACCTACCCTCCTCAGCAAACCTTCACGTGCATTGTAGTGGGTGACAACTGGTAAGGTCTGCTCTCGGAATGACTCAAGACGTTTGCTGACAGCCTCATCATTCTGGTCATCATCCCGGCCACTGGTCTCCTTCCGCTTCTCCAACCTGTACTTCAGTCTGACCTCCTCACAGTCCAAGGCTAAGACCAAGTCTGGAGCACCAAACTAGGTTCCCATGAAAATAACATTTATAACTCTCACCCTTTTAATCCTTGAAATTCATCTGCAATTATTCAATCATCTATGTACATGTGTAACAAATACATGTGCACAGAAATATGCATATATAGAAAAATAATGGTTTGTTTTTATTCTTTCCCTTTTCCATTTTCTAGAAGATCAGGACTACAGACATTTTCTAATCTATTTCAACTTTGTACAGGAAATTGGGCCCCCTCTTAGGAACCAAATAGGACAGTCCTGGGACCTCCCATAAACATTTGATATTCATTACCCATCAAAATTATGCAGATGCTGTAAGGAAGGTATCCAGCAGTCCTGAATCTATAAATTCAAAGAATTCTAAAAAACTATAGTTACTTATGGCATTTAATATGGAGCCTTGCCTCCTGGGTGCCCTGAAGACTGTAGTGCCTTTCTGAAGATTTGAGATCTAAAACATCGTTGATGACTTCTATCAATGTTAGCAAAAACCTGCCAGTACAATTAAAACAAGATGCTGAATTGAAAATTAACTAACAAATTGCCATTCACCAATGTAAATAAGTCCTGCCAGGGCATGACTTTTTAGCAAGGCTATTCCAACTTAAACACTGAATATTGGTGTTTATTAAAATGGATGATGTGCAATTTTCCAGTCAGTTGCAATAAAGACATCTTAATGCAACAATCACTCATTATCCTGAATGTGCAATAAATGCTGGGAGATAAGCAAAGATAACATGCAACTTGAGCCTTGGCTGTGGTTAATAAATGAGTAAAAAAAAAGGCAAATATATATATATATATATATGTCATTATAAATTATCAGATGCACATCATACAGCACATTTTTTTTCCTGAAGAACAGCTAAAGATAGCAGGAGCAATGATAGCAATATTTGAAACTCAACTGGCTATATATTCCTTCAGAAGATGCAATAATTTGATGTTACATGAGTTTTTGACACATATAGAATTGATGATAACATGATCAGAAATAAAAATAGACATGCACCTTATCCTCAAACAGCTTTGCCTGAGACATAGTTCGTGGAAATCCTTCAATGATGAAGCCAAGTGTGGTGGGGTACTTCTTAAGCTTCTTTTCAATCTTGTGTTGTAAGATGTCAAACACATTATCCTGTAAGCAAAAGGTGAAAATGAAAGAATGTTACAAAGTTCATTTATAAAATGCATCATAACCAATCTGTGTCATTCTGCTCATAGTCATAGAAATTATGACATACTGTAAGTTGAATTGTTACAAGAATAAATATAATAATTTGGTGCACTGGCAACTAACCATGACCAAATACTGCCTGCAGTATAGAAAACCCAACATTTTGTTGTTGTTGTTGTTGATGCTACAATACAGTACTATATTTCTATACTCAGTATAGAAAACACAATGGTTTTATGTACCGTGATAATAGGTGGTTTTGAAAAATATGAATACAGTGCACTACCATTTGGCCCCCCCCCCCCCCTCCAAAAAAAAAAAAAAAAAATGGTTTGTTAGCCCTTGGCGACCGACTGAAAATCACGGAAATCTCGGGGCGTTTTTTTTTTTTTCACTTTTATTTATCTTTTTTTACTCTTTCGAGTTTTTTTTTTTCATAAATTTCACCTTCTACAAATTTGTGAATGGTTTTAAACCCAAAATTAGCCATTTTAAGCTGAAGAAAGAATGGAAAAAGTCTAAAAATGTTTTTTCATCACATCGACCCGTCGTAAATCGTGTTGTGCAAGTGTATCAAAGCCACAAGGGGCCACAGGCTACTTTTAGCATGCACTGTACTGCTAGCTAGCTTTTTGGCTCACGTGCGTGCATGCACGCACACGAAATCCAATCAATGCATGCATGCTCATAGCTAGCTACTACAGCAAGGCAGCCCAAATGCCAAGATGGCTACTTTTGCAGTATTCTTAACCAGCTGTCATGGCAGCAAAGTTGTGTGGAGTTTGGTTGCCAGCATCTCACTGGAAGGTACTGTCTTGGAGCTGTTTGCTAAATTCAACAAAGAAGGCCATTATAAGTGTTTGTCAGTTAGTGTTTCTGCCTCGCCCAACGGGCCCTGGTTGGAGTGTTGAGTGTATTAAAGTTACGCCATATTCTATTCAAACTTGAACTTGAAATTGAAGAATTGCCAGAAATGAATCATGCTGTAAATGCACTGGAGGTGCTAATGTAGTCTGCCAACAGCGGACACTACCCCCTCCCCCCCCCCCCAAAAAAAAAAATGCGGACCCGGTATCCAAAAAAAACCCCAAAATCCCCCCAAAAAACGACCTGTCGACCCTCTTGGGTTTTGACAATTAAGGGCAAACAAACAACTTTTTTTTGGCCTTATAAATAATAACCATGATCATACCGAAATTTCATTACAACGAAGTAAAAAATCAGGTCTCAAAATCGTTATCTTTATATCTTATTTGTTTGCCTATGATGCAATTTGACATAACAAAAGAAGAGTGCTAGGCCAAAGGACTTTGTTGTAACGTGGGTCGCCTGCAGTCGCTACAAATCTTAGCTAGCTATGTTCACATAACCGGAGTTAAGTCATTTTTGTATTAGGATGAAAATAGATAAAATCACCCTCATCTTTGTCCTCCTAGTCCAGTACAGGTTTGCATAGTAAAGGAGGTCTCCTAAGTGAAGTCCTGGTATAATTAACAAAATGGTGCAGCAGACTACATAAGGGACGTGATTGTCACACAGTAATCATGACGCTTTTGGGGGTATTGAAAGTATGGCAAAATGATTCACTGACAATGGGTATCATGGGAACTTTTGCTTCAGAACTTTTTCCCCTTTTTATTCAAAACAACTTCCCTTAATAATAACATTTCAAAGACTACAGGTGGATATTGTTTCTTCCCTCTGTGAAATCAGCACCTTTCACAAGGTTGAACCTTGTTCCTGATAAAGGATCACCGAACCAGCTACTTCAATTTGTTGCTGACAAACCCTGCATGACTCCTAATGAACCCTACTGAAAAGATATAGGATAAGTGGTATGTAAGAAGACCTACAGACACATGAGTTTCATACATGGTGTCATGAAATCATGCTGACAATGTCACACAATCTTACCGCCAGTATATGACATACATCTTTCTATCATTAACTAGAATTATCACTGAAGGTGATTCATACCCTCGCCCCTGGTGTTGCTTTAAAGTATGTGATGTCATGAGGGCAATGACGTTAATACCAAGTTTGTGCACTTGTCGAATTGGAAATAGAATAATTCTAGTTTACTGTACAATTAGAGTTGACACTGAGTTCCACAAGGTTTGGGTAAAAAGTGTGGTTAACATGGCAATGCATTGTCTGATACAAACACAAGGGACATTTTGCATAACTACACTTAAAGACCATCATACGCACCAAATTTGACCTTCATAGCTTGAATGGTTTATTTTGATACAAAAATGAGAGGTTACTATGGCAACACATTTTCCTTAAACTAACACATTGGTGTCTTGCAAAACTACACTTCTAGATCATGATACATACTAAATTTGGCTTTAATTGCTTGAATGATGGAAAAGTTATTCGATCTACAAGGTTTTGGTAAAATTGTGGTTACCATGGCAATGGTTTGTGTGACAAACACAAAAATTGTGTGTTCCACATCTATACCTCAGGGCCATAATGCCTACCAAATTTGGTTTCAATTGCTTGAAAACTGTGGAAGAAGTTCACTCCACAGGATTTTTAAAAAAATGTGGTTACCATGGCAACGCATTGTCCGATACAAATACAAAGGACATTTTGCAAAACTACACTTAAAGAGCATCATACACACCAAATTTCACCTTCATAGATTAAATGGTTCAATTTGATTAAAAAATGAGTGGTTACCATGGCAACACATTTTTCTTATATTACCACATTGGTGTCTTGCATAACTACACCTCCCGATCATCATACATAATAAATTTGACCTTAATTGCTTGAATGATGTGGAAGTTATTCAATCCACAAGGTTTTGGTAAACTTATGGTTACCATGGCAACGCTTTGTGCTACAAACACAAAAATTATGTGTTCCACATCTATGCCTCAAGGCCATAATACCTACCAAATTTGATTTCAATTGCTTCAAAACTGTGGAAGTTGTTCATTCCACAAGATTTCGAAGAAAACATGCGGTCACCATGGCAACACTTTGTCAAGTACAAACACAAAGAGTGTCTTGCATAACTACACCTAGATAGATCATCATAGATACCAATTTTGAAATTGATTGCTTAAATACTATGGAAGTTATTCAATCCACAAAGTTTCGGTAAAATTATGGTTACCATGGCAACGCATTGTCCGACAAACACAAAAAACATATCTTGCACATCTATACCTCAATATCATACTTTAGCCTAAGTTTCGTTTAAATTGCTTCAAAATTGTAGAAGGAGTTCGCGACGCAAGATTTTGCAACAGACCGACCGACCGACCGCCCAACCGCCAGACCGCCCGACCAACATCAAGGTGATTCCCACTTCACACTATGTGTGGTGGGGGTATAACAAGGCATCAAGAATAATGAGCGACTTCTTTTCCTGCTGCATAAGCATGATTTTGAACCCTTTATTCACATAGAATTACTGTGTAGATATGATGATGAAATCATATTTAAACTTGGTTTCTCATTATCTGCATCATTATTGAAAGACACATAATATTATCTAAATTACACTAAGTGCTGATGCATGCAAAAGGGTTTTAAGAACAAAGCATAAGTTCATATACCATCCCTTAAAGGGACTGTACAGTACTGGTTGAAGGTGGGGATTCATGTTTTGAACATCCCTAAGTGAGATAATGAGAAACCTCCTGTGAAATATGAAAGAGCATGCAATTTTAAGAAGGATTCAACGTTTATTTGATGAAAATTGGTTTTCAAGTGGCTGAGATATCCAAAAAAGTGATAATGATAGAAGGGGACAGGCCACAACTTTATTAGGATCTCTTTGTTTCACCTTGTTTTGGGATATCTCAGCCATTTCAAAACCGATTTTCATCAAATAAACTTTTGATACCCCTTAGAATTGCATGCTCTTTGACATATCATAGAGTGGTTTCTGAATATCTTGCAAAACATTAAAAGCTAAATCCTCACCCCAACCAGAACTGTACACATCCTTTAAACTTTGACTAAGAGAGTAGACAGCTTGTACCAAATGTACACAAAACAAGCTACAGCAAGGTTCAAGGTTCTAGTGTTACAAGTGACAATACTGACATTGCTCACTTTTTGTACCAAATATTTCAGAATAATGAGTGCAAAACAATTAGGATTTGAATGAATGAGGAATTCGTAGCAAGGGTAGGTGTTTCCTTACATCCTTCAACAGTCCTCCAATCTTCATCAAATCAGCCACACTCTTCCAGGTATCCTCCTCTAGGAATTTAACCACCTTCCTGCGAAGTGATGTGCCAAGTGAGAGGTGGATATAGCCACTGTAGCGCTCAGCAATCTTGGTGCACTGAGCAGATTTGCCACTGCCAGGTCCACCTGGGTCAGGTAATCGGCAATAGCAAATGTGAAAGACGACATCTAGATGACAAGTTAAATTTGACTGCTTTTGACTAAGAACTGTCCCTAAGAGTGGCAGACACTGCTTTTGTTTTGATGGGCCTATCAGAAACTCTGCACGAATTCCACAATACCTAGAATTATCACAGAGTGTCTGAGCTGATCTATGTAACTACCTGGCATTTGTAGACATCTTTGTATGGAATTAACAGATGCAAATTCATCATATCAAACATTTATAGGTTCTTGTGCATATCGATGAAAATCCTATTCTTTTTACTTAGGGGCAAGATGTTACTGTTCTAATCCTTTTGTAAGAAATGTTACTTTAACCCGTTGAGGACGGTTTAATTTTGCTACAACACGCATTTCCCATAGACCCCTGCCCGAGTATACTCGGGACTCGTCCTCAACGGGTTAAACAGCCTTTTTTTTTTCTTTAGCTTCATCTGTGTCCCACCTGAAAGTCAGAGTTTAAAAAAGTCAAAGTCAGGAAGAATCAATAGGGAATTCAGTATCAAGAATTGCTTTCAGATATTTTGATATGCATATGAGCACTAAATTAATACACTGTCATGTTCAGGCAAATTACTGACTTAAAGGCAAAAGTTTGCAATCAGGCTAAAACAAATCATTGAATACTATCATCTCCGTAATAATGAACAAAAAATATTCATCTTCATAATTTCTTTTTTAAAGATGATGATTTTGCAACAAAGCACGACTTAAGAAATAACAAAAGAAATCAAGTGCATAAGGAGCCATCCTGTAGACTGCACATGCCTACATACAATATTAATGTGCATAATGTAGGAAGTGGTACCTGCTCACTACTACAAGGAAGCTCATTTACACTGTAAACTTTAATATTTTTGTGCGATTAAGTTTTCATGCTTAGCGGCTCAAAACATGTTCGCTGGGTCTCGATTCGCATTATGCAGTTGTCAACCGATTCAAAATGTGCAGAGAAGACATTTTTGCTTGTTTTAGTATTTCCGCTAGTAAAAAGGAGCGCAAAATAAGCAAAAATTGCAAAAATTTCTGCGTTTACAGTGTAGCACTTCTGTCAGGTGGAGTGACCCTTAAATATGGCACTTACCAATGACAAGGATGACCCGAACATTGGCTAGATTTGGCCTTGCCGAGATTGGGGGTAGGGGACTAAGGTGCTTCAGGTCTGCTAAGGAGGGTTCTGTAACAATAAAGAAAGCATGATATTTATGAATATAAATATAACAATGACACAAGCAGGAAAGTTATGGAGAGAAAGAGAGAGAGAAAGAGAGATTGAGAAATAAAGAGGGGGAGAGAGAGTGCAGAGACACTAAAACGTACAACTGTCTTTGGTTTGATTCAAGTACACGGGAGCAGAATCTCATTCCAACTACTATCAAAAAATGCACACCTAATACTGATGAGGCCAAGTAAAAAAAGAAAGTAGTTTCTCGTCCGGGTTTTGGAAGCAAAGTGATGAGGGAGGTCCACACTATTTGATATCTTACTACTGTTTGTTTTTTGCAAGAATCTTCAAAATGAAAGTAAAATGTTTCTTGTTCATTATTTCTGAGAGAGCCAACAAGGGGGATCCTTACTACTTACTAGTACAATTTATGAAATGATTAAACGTGTAAACCCATAAAAAGAAAAAGGTAGATAACTTTTGGCTTTGGAGAATTCACTCCTTGGGGTATTATATGATAATTACATGTATGTGCCACTATGATCGACCACACTCAACTACATCATGAGCTATCTGGTTCAGCAGCGCAGGGAAAGAAATACACATTTAAAATAATTTCATTGGCATTTTGAATAATGGTAAAAAAGAATTGGATGCCCGGGATGAGAAACTTTTTTTTTACCTAGTCTAAAGAAAAGGCTCTGTCCACACTATCTATTTGGCATCATCATAAATCAAGTGTATGCAAACATGTGCACACACATGTAGTGTATAAGTCCTGTCTGTATATGATTATGGTGAATTATTTGCCAATCAACTATGAACTCAATCAAGTAGCCCATTGAGTCAGGCTGCAATGACATATGAAATTATATTAAATGGGTTAGCCAAATGCTGGTTAGTGATTGGCTAAACACAGTCACGTGATGGAAGCACATTGATTATGTTCGCCCATGGGCAGAACATTTTTGTAATGCTCTCCCATGGGAAAACATTTTCACGTAACAAATGACAAACGATACCAAACGATTGAACGATCATATTTTTCACGCAATCAATAGGATAAATTTGACTAAATTTGACTAACCCATATAATATAACAGATGATGATTTTTGTTGTCGGGAACATGTACCGTACCAAACGTTCCACCCTCAGGGTTTGAAATGCTATTTCAGGAGACCATAAGTCCCTCGACTTCATCTCGGGACTTATAACCTGCCTCAATAGCATTTCAAACCCTTCGGGTGGAACATTCGGTATGTTCCCTCCCCCGCCAGTCATCATCTACATGTATATAATGTATATCAGAATACACATCACTGTATCAAGTGATAATGTCTATTTACCTGTTGTAAACGTTGGCTGTCTCTCTACACTATCTGGTCGTATTGGGGGCAGGGGACTGGTCCGCTTGACCTCAATAAATGAATTCCATTTGATGGAAGCACTGGCATCTGGTGATGAGTGCACCTTGTTCAGACAGTTCAGCATGTAATCAATGTGGTTCTCTGGCTTGTGATACATCAAACCTGTCATCAAACTCTATACAGTGTGCAAAAATAAATAAAATGGAATGCACATTATAAAACACTGCAAATCTGAAAATCTGAAAAAAATTTGAGAGGACATACCAGGATTGGCAAATGAGCTGCAAAATTCTTGTATCCTCCAATGCCGCATCAGTCATGCTGGTGTATCCAACTTGCAAAATATTTCTCCACTACAGCAGCCTGTGATAAACTCAACAGGATCCCTGACACATAGAGATTTAATACTACCAGATACTACCAAGTCATCACATAAACTTAAAAGGAGTTGTATGTGTGAGCTCTGTCTTTGCAGTTGGAACAAATACCTTTATGATTATACATTCCTGATCAGGTTTCACCACACTACCACCACATAACATCACAGCACGTATATATACGCAAACACAAAGAATACATGCAACTAGCTACAGATAGAAAATAGACCTGAAAACTCAAATGCAGAAGTAGCTTCTAGGTCTAGCAGCATTTATTCCAATAAAACCAGTAAAAAGAGGTAATAAATCACATATAAGGAGTACAATATTCCATTATGTGTGTAGCAGCATATTTTGTAGTATGTACCCGAGACCAAGGTTGTGTTTAATTCTAGGAATTTCACAATCTTTCCCAAGATATTATTGTGACTTCTTCCCTCGTTAGACTCTTGATTCTAGACAAGACTGAGACACTATATCATTATAGAGTACTAGGCCCTACATCTCTGTAAAATATAGTAACTTTAGACCTAGGCCCAGCCTGCTAGGGGTAGTACTTTGGGCAGCTAGACTTTACTAGCATCATGCATACATATGTAATAATATGGCTGGGGTGCTAATGTACTTTTGTATCCATGTTGATATCTTGAATTCTGTAAACCCAAATTGCACAAAAATCACAGGCTACACTTAATAGCTTATTTCCAATCACTAAAGCAGATCTGAATGAAACTGGCCACATGCTACATGTATCTAGACTTAAATAATTTAAACTTCCTAGATCTACTGTAGTGTAAATGTATACAAAAAGTAGATCCCTGATTGATGTTGGCCGCAGTGCAGCAGTGGCAGTGCAGAGCCTGATGATCTGAGGTCATTCCCATCCCATTCACTCCATGGCAATTGGTAAATTATTTGAGTTGACTTTAGATCTACTACTTAGTACTTGTACTAGTGAGTACAGTAGTGTAGTTTCTGGGCTGTGCCTTTTAACCATTGATAAATAATGATGGTGATACGACAATGCGATTAAATCCCAATTTAATAATTGCTGTAGACAAGCCCAGACAATGCTGATTTTAGTTCTCGGTCTAAACGTATGGGCTTTAGAATCTCTGCAATCTGATTGCATTGGTGGTCAATTATCTTGCATTGACTTTACTGATCAACACTGAGCCATGCATCCAGGAAAGTGTGAAAGCCTTGTGTTGTAATGCCACATCGGGTTGTAACGTTACACTTGTTAAATACAGACATTGTCATTAAGTAAAAAGGTTGAATTTCAATTGGGTCCATTTTATAAAATGAATGATACACATCATGACATCACAAGCCTATGGCTATGTCATGGATCGGTGAAAATTGGATGCTCTCGTTTAACTTTGTTTGGGTGTAATGAAACAGTCTAACTCTAACACGTGTTACAGACAAAGTAAAAAGCGGGCGCAGCGAGTGGGTTTAAGTTATTAAACAGTTCCAAATCCAAAGTTAATTAAACTCATCTAACGTTACAGATCGAATAAATACTCGACATATCAAATTCTCACTGATCCTCTCTGTGCTGTGTGCATCATTTGTAAACTGGATGGATTGCATACAGACAGACAGTACTAGTAGCTAGTGACTTATACTGACTTATTGTAGTAATTATACACAGCCCTTATAAATGTTGGATGGCCTTGCCTTGCTTTGGGCCCTGTCATGTCTGCAGTCTGTCGCTACAGACGCACAGTCAGTGTAGTGTACAAGCAAAGCCCATACCCATGCCAATACGTGGGACTACAAATGCAAAAAAAAATAATAGATTCTCTCTGTTGTGCATTGGCAAGACAAGCATAAACTACATACTAACGCTTACAAACAACAGTGAACACTAACCTCAAAGAGTTGAGGGATCTCCCTCCTCGACAGATATGTCTTGGTATCCTCCTTTGATGTCATTTTTCCATTTATTATTCGATATTTTTCTGAAAGACCAGCCACCTTTCCGTGGCTACCTATTTACGACTGTCCGCTCCTTGACAGCATCGCTTACAGTGCGTTTCCATGGCGCGTGCTCATGCATATTCATGATCTAGTGACGATGGTCACTGAACTCGAGCGCATTCACAGTGAGGATGGTATGTAACAGAAGTGAGCACCTATTCACACGACGTGCATGGACTGTGGTTTGTTTGTTTGTTTATTTTTTTATTGAATAGGTCTATTATAAACTTCGCTGTCTAATAGCTGAAATGTGTCTGATTTATGATCATGAAAGAGAGAATGTTATATACTAAAAAAAAGAAGAACTTATCAGGAAATATATATACGTGTGTACGGAAAATCACCCTAATTAAGAAAAAAAAAAAAGCCAATTAGATTATGTGAAGAAATAACGCCAACTTTATTGCATGCCAGGTACACATCATTATTCATATAAACATCATAATATCGTGTTTCAAAAAGTTTAGGGTTTGCAGTCAATGTCGTGAGCTGGCCAGCCAAGTTATATACATGCGTTCAATTTCAGTGAATCTCGTCAGTCGTGTAGGGTGTGCAACAAGATAACGCCTTCGTTCCAGTATGCTCACAACAATCAAATAAAAATTCGTGTTATTTGAATTTGCACAAATGTAAAGTTTGTTAAACGGTTATTCAACTCAAGTAACCAGTAAGGGATGGTGATGCAATTGCGTAATTATTCAGCGCTCCAGCGTTCAAACTCATTTTGGGGCATAATAATTCGCACATTCAGCATTTAAAATCGTATAAATTCCTTGAACAGATTTCTTTGATGATCATCGTTCAGTATTTTCATACACTGCTTATGCATTTGCATGTTAGTATTTGTGCTCGTCTGATATTGTCTGTACGTAAGTTTAATATCAACAATATTTGCCGAGATTTAGTATTATCTTTTTTAGAATTGAAGGTTTTTTAATTCTAATGTACAAAAGTTGGGTTTTTTAACCCTATAAAGCCCAAGGGGGTACATTGTGCCCCTCTACCATATTTTTGTTTGCCACTCCTACACCCTTTACCCGATTTCAACCAAATTTGGTGACTTTTCCTAAAATCTTATTGCAAACATTTTGATATATAATTTAGGTATGTCCGATATTCCTGGTTGCCATGGCAACCGTAAACTGACAACCATGTTAGTCAGATTTTGTATGATTTTCTGTTTCAATTTCAGTTAACAATATAATTATGGATGAAATGGGGGTTTTCTTGGCTGTAATTTGCTAAAGGACCGAAATTTGAAGTAATTATGGTTGAGAATTACCCTGAAATGGTCTTCTTATTATTTCCTCTATTTTTTATATGACATAGGCATCAAACAATAGATATAATAGAAATAATCGAAAATACAGCATTTTTCAAATATTACCTTTATATTTTGTGTTATCTTCACACAAGCTTTGCCTGTAATATCATTTGTTTATCATAAGATCAATCTGCAAACTCAAAATTTCAATATTTTGGAAATTTGAAATGTGATACCAATATATGTACCCATTCCAAGCAATACATATATATGTTTCATATATTTCTTTATATATTGTAATGAATTGCGCCCCCACATGTTGACCTTGAGAAATTTCAACCATAACAAATAATGAAGGTTGACTTGCTCTTCCTTTGTAGTAAATATGAAAATGATTGATATAAAATAAAACATATCTACTGGGGATAAAGAAATAGAAAGAAAAAACATGATTTTAGCGTATTTTCTATGTATTTCTTTATATTTTGGGAAATAGCGCCCTCAGTGGGTGACCTTGAGAAAATTCAAATGTTGAGTCATGTAGAGCATGAGTTGCTCTACCCATGCGCCAAATATGACGGTCATACATTATATAATAAAGAAGTTATGTATAGGGGGGCACAATGTGCCCCCCCCCCCCCCCCATGGGCCTGGAAGGGGTCAAAATAGCTTGGGCTTTATAGAGTTAATATAAATCCATTCACTTAAATCTAATTCCATTCATGTTCCCCTTTGAGTGATGTATAATGTAATAATGATGTTCATGATGGCTCATCAATAATACTCGTTCCATGACACTGGTTTCATAACACCAAAATGTAGTTAAAGAGCAGAGAGCAATAAAATAACTAAAGTGTCTGATATAACGAAAGAGAAAGATGGAATGATTAGATATAGACTTGGTGCTTCATGAATTACAATTTCGCAGACAAGACTGTGGACGGAGAGAAAAAAGATCAAGATGTCATATCATAGGAATTCGCGTTAGCAAAAGACATAAAAGACAGCTTGCAATTTGTTTGTGACAATGCAATGAGACTGACAACGATAACAAATGTTATGATATAAAAACAATAATCATTGTCATCATGCTGTAGTTCTTTTTTTCCTTTCTTTTTTTTCTTTTTTCTTTTTTTCTTTCTTTTTTCCCTTCCCAATTATTTTGATTTCATGTCAGTTGACATTGGTTCGTTTTATATTGCTGTCTTTTGTATTTTCTGAGGGTCCCATATTGTGCAAGCTTTGCTTCTTAGTGGGACCCTCCATTTCCATCCCCATCCCCATCCTTAGTTAACTTGTGTTATACGCTTTGTGTATATATTAACAAAGACAATTTTTTCATCTGCTACTCATTTTCATGTGTACTTTGTTAAATCACATTCAGCAATCATTACAAATATCATGTGCATATGCATTGTACTAGGATATGATATCTTTGTTTATTAATAATGTTTGATGGAAGTGAAAATAAATTTGAATCTTTGAATCTTTGAATCATGTATGGTCTTATACGCGAGGTAGCTTCCTGTCCTCCCAGAACAGCAAGGTGTGAAACAGGTGTGTAGAGTGAGGATATAGGCCTGTACCAGACAAGATCTATACTTTACCTCTCTTTCTATATATCTAGCTGCATGGACTATGATATCAGGGGCATCGATCCGTTTTCACGATGGGGGTGAGGGCAAAATTTGAAATATAGGTTTGAGGGAGCGGAGCGACCCTGCAGGCGAGGGTGTAGAGGAGCTGGGATCTCTACTGGATATGGATAGTTACTTCTGTATAGTGTACAGTAAGTCAATTAAAAATCTTGTCCAGGAGCGTCGATCCGTTTTCATGATGGGGGGGGGGGGGGGCAAAACTTAGCAGATATATGCTAGGGAGAGGAGTGCGACCGAGCGGGTAGAGGGTGTGGGAGGGGGAGATTTTTGCATTTTCAGACCTGTAGTTCAGAGATCTGCATCGGTGCATACTTTTAGTTGTATATTCAATTTTTGTTTCTATCATAAAAAAAGTAGAAACATTCATATTCAGGGAAATGCGCGGGGAGAGAGTGTGGGAGCTAGCGGGGTAGGCACCCTCCACACGAGGGAGATTTTGCATTTTCAGGTCTGAAATTTAGATATCTGTGGTGTAAACTTTTGGTGGGGACGTTTGGTTTTTGTTTCGATCAAAAGAAAAAAAATTAACTATTATTTATTATATGGGAGGGTGATACCTCCTCCACAAGAGGACATTTTTTCATTTTTGTCATTCAACGATTTTGAGCACACTTTTCGTGTTATATTCGGAAAATGATATTGTCAATCCTCAAAGGTCATAGGAAATATTATTCATAGTCTCTGTATTCCCCAACCCCTCCAACACGAGGGACTTTTGCATTTTTAGAATTGAAATGAAAATACGTCATATGCACATTTTTGATAGAATATTTTGGAAATTGTCATTCGAATGTGTACTAAATCTGTGTAGGGGAATCGAGCGGGGGAAAAGGTCATTAAAAGGTGATTATAATCATAATGATGAAACTTATCAATGAGGGAACCTTTGCGTTTTGTAAGTGAAAGATGTGGGCCCCATTTCATAAATGATGCTAGGTTAGCAGCTCTTGCTGGAATGGCACCTTCCCATACAGAGCAACAGGCAATCAGGAAGTTGAGTTCTTGTATAACCATGACAATTTCCATTCCAGTAAAAATTGTCATCAAATCATTTTTTTTTTAAATGAAATGTGGCCTGGTGCACACTTTTTGATGACATATTCAGAAATTTGAAATCTCAAGGGCTATGGAAAGGGACCGAGCGGGGAGCGTTTGCATTTTCATGATTGCAATTCTATGATCTGGTGCACACATCTGATGGAATATCTAGACAATTTTCCATCCAAAAAAGAAAAAAAAAGAAAGAGCTCAAGACTTTTCCTCATCTTGGGAATTATTGAGGGGAGGGCAAAATGATATGCATAAGCAGGGCACAACAGAAAGGTTACGCTGTCTATTGCATAACTCGTGATCTGATTGACATCCTATGTATTAGTGACCCATTTCACCAGCAACCAGAGATTATCCAGGAAAGTTCAACGTACTCTTCGTCAGAACTCAGCTGTATACCACGAGTCGTTTTCCTATTACTAGTATGCCACCAAGCTTTGGAATTCCCACCTCTACCCTTGATCACTGGCACTTTGATCCCTAGCGTTGTTCAAATAGGAGGTGCAACTTCAGACTTCGGCAAAGTGGAAAGTTTCGGTCTCCCCATCGCTGAATGAGAAGGCTACAACATGCTGTGACGTCACGTGTGGACAAGGATACAAAGAAAATATGAAGAGATTTCCTCACATTTTAATTTTTAAAATGAAAAGTACACGTTCCACCGACTTTTTACTAACATATTCTCAGGGAAGTATTATTTCCCCTGCTTTCTGAAAGAGGTAAGTCAAGCACTCTTTCATTATGTTAGAAAAGTGAAAATATGTTGAATTATATTTTCTTTACATCGTTCTCCATACGTGACGTCAAAAGGCGGCACGGAAACGTTTATAATTCATAACTTTTGAACGTACTGTCTGATTTTCCTCAAACTTCGGTGACGTGTTGTACTAATATTACTGCATTCCCTAAATCCACATTGGGTTTCATTGTCCTTTACTGTTTAAGCCTGTCACTCTGACATAGTGAGACGCATAGTTTCTATACCTACATTGTATACATAATAATGCGCTTTATGAATCAGATAAGCACGATATATGGCAGTATGACAACGGCGGACGGTATACCCACAAGGAAGAAAAAGAGTTACATATATATATATATATATATATATATATATATATACATATATATATATATATATACATATATATATATATATATATATATATATATATATATATATATACACTCAGCAAAAAAAAAGAAAGTAGACGCTTTTTCAAGTTTAGATTTCTCATAGAATATTTGGCTGAAAGTTAATGTATTATATACCATATTGAAGGTAATTTAATTGGCTATCAACCTGGTAGGTCAACAAAAAGGGAAACTTAATGCATGAGTGAACACCGTTGTTTTTCTCTTCCAGGGCACAAAAGTAAAAATTGCAAAACTGAACAAGTTGTCATTCACACGTATGTGCTCTTCCATATAAGAACAATAAGAACAAACAACAAATTTCACACAAAAAGAAACATGAATTAAATTGCAAAAACAAACCTTTGACCTCTATGATATCTTTAAAGACCAAAAGACTAATGAAAGCTAAAAATGATGGAGGAAAATAAAGCATCTTTCGTCAAATCTAAATTCAAATGAAATAAGAGAAGAAGTAATAATTAACAAAAATGGTAGAAATTATATATTTTTTTCAAATTAGGAAATTGTAAATAATGTTTGGTTCTTGAAATTGTCACATGGATTGTAAATCACTAGATTAAAATAAAGACATTCTGCTCATTTAATCATCTTTATGCTTTTTATTCCCTATGTCATTTGAAGTTTGACTTGACAGAAAATTCTTATTTTTCCCCTTTAGTTTTTCATTTTGTTTTTCTTAGAGGTAATAAAGAGATAAAGAGAACAAAAAAATATTTTTCCTATTCCATTCATGTCTCTCATTGTGTTGAATTGGTCTCTTGTTGTCAATGTTATCATGAAGGGCATTTGCAAATGAAAGAGAACATGTCAATTTTTGCAATTTTTTATTTTGTGCCTTGGAGGACAAAAACGAATGTGCTTACTCATGTGTGAAGTATTCTTTTTAATTAAGTTATTAGCTTAATAGCCAATTAAATTACCGTTAATATGGTATATAATACATTGATTTTCATAAAAATCTTCTATGAAAAATATGACCTCGAAAAAGTGTTTACTTTCTTTTTTTGCTGAGTGTGTATATATATATATATATATATATATATATATATATATATATATATATAGTGAAAGGTGTGTTTTCAGTTGTTAAAACCCCTGGGCCGTCGCATCTTAGTAGTGTGTAGGTGAGAGGAAGGATGAGACAATAGACGTATAGCTTCACCAATTATTTTCGTACAACCCTTAATGTTCCGATTCCATCATTGCTGCTACTGTGTTTAGATGTCCGATAGCCCACCCCTGTTTTTGTTTTTTCATATACCACCAGAATGTTTCCCGCAACCGGTTGCCAACTGATTGCCGGCTTGCAACCAGCCCAAATGTGAATTGTACATCACATCGTACGTATCTATAGATTATGTGTATATATAATATTTATATATATATATCATAATTTATATATATTTTTGTTTTTCCTTTCCTGTATCTGTGATCGTTGTCAAACACACCATTATACATATGTTTCTGGTTGGTAATGCTATTTATGTGCCCTCCTCTTTTTTGTGCCCATGTTCAGTTTATTTATGCAAACACTCCTCGATTTGATTACTATTATGATTTTTATTAATTGCCGTCATTGTTTATATGGTTGCTTGTCTTCACATGTGTGTCGCGATATGCATTTATGTGCGTGCATATTTGTGATTATGTGCATTTGTGTGTGCGCATGTGTTTGGTTATACGTGTGTATATGTATGCTTGTTTGTGATTGTATATATGTATGTTATATTATGTATGATTGACGCATATACACACTCCGATTAGCTTTGTTATTTTCTGCTGTTTTTGCCTCTGTCATTATCTTCATTATTTTCACTATTGTCTTGATCATTATTATTTTCTGTATACAATATCTATATCATGTTCTGTATCCATCATCATTATTTTGTCCAATTTCTTTGATCCTCAGTCTTGATAAAGGGCAGGGCCCGAAAGCTTGAGAATAAAAACCAAACTGTGAGGATTCAAGCTGCGTCTATCGTCTCATCCTTCCTCTCACCTATATATATATATATATATATATATATATATATATATATATATATAGTATGCATTTACGTATTCATTAGCGTTTGAATAATTATGTACACACATAATAAATTTTGTTAACTGTATATCGCAACCCTATCGTTATACCTTCCTTTATCATGAATCATTATGCTTGTGATCGCGTTTCTGTATACGCGAACAGTATCTAAACAAACAAGCACATTGTAAGACTCTTCTTTCAATTCCCACCTCTTTCTCTCATAGTCCTCACCAATTTTCCCTTATCTATGTGTGCGTGTATGGTAACCCAGTACACTTGTACTTGCATATCCTTTAAAAACGGAACCTGACATCACTATTTTGTTTATTTTGCTTTAATTACTTTATTTCACATGATGAAGACAATAGTACTCGCCTTTGTGTTTTATATTTCAATATTTCCACGCCAAATACTTATATATTCTTGTCTAAATTGCACTACAAAATTCACCAAAAAGTCTTCAATGGAAACATTAAAAACGTATATTTCTTTTGCGCTGTGTAAATGTCTCTTTACTGACTTTTATTTCTATGGTAGAGTTTCGATCTTTAGGTTGTAAATATTTGTCAAATACAAACAAAGGACAAAAGCAGAATCAGACGCACCACTTGGACTGATTTCACTTTGACTGTACATTGAGCAAAAATAATACGACATAATTATTAACCTCACAGCCCTAGAAGAATAACACCTCATGATAAAGAACAATGAACACAATAACACAAACAGCCTCGAAAAAAAAGACTGAAAAAGATCAGAGAAACGTTCAGAAATAAACTAGATATTCATCATTTGATACATGCCAGCCTAGAGTCAGAATTTAAATATCAGGAAATAATACTCAAGGGTGCACTTCAAAATACGGCATTCACATCAAAATACATGCTGAAGATGTACAGTTAAGCACGTCTCATCCAGTGATGAATTCCAATCAAAAAGGTGAAAACCAAGAGAAGATAATTATATTTTCACTTCCCTCTTTGCACATGGCAAGATGAATGTCCTGTTTTGACAATGTTTCTGCAATGACAAACTCCTCAAACAAAAATCGGTAGATTTTTGCTTCCCTGGCTTTAGCGCTACTTCAATAAACACTCTAATTTCAGGCGACACTATCCTGACAGAATATTTTACGATATACACTGTATTCGAAATTAGTGCTGAAAATTGTGTATTCATCAGTGGAAATTTGACAATTCCCTTCATTTGTAATCATGATTATCATTCATCGATATCTAACGGCTATTGATGAGATATTAAATGGCTGCTTCAGTCAAATCTCCGTACCTTATACGTTTTAGATACAATAGAGAAAATTTAGATGGTATGAACTCTCCGGGAAAAATACACCACACCTTTCATCACCATTAAGAAAAACGTGTATATTGGGTAATCTTTACTTGAAGGAGATCTATAGCGTGATTCAATAAGATAAAGTACAGTTAAAGTGATAACCTCGAGTCGGTGAAATAATGAAAATACAGACAGCAGGGCCCCTGTAAAGACTTGTGATTGATTCAAATCAACCACAACTTTACGATTGAATGCAAATCCATCTTATAAAAAAGTTATGATTAAAATTAAGACGGAGAACTGCAATCAATCAATCACAGGTTGCGATTGATTACAGCTTTCAAGAGATTTGTGATGGATTGATTTCTATCACAAGTTTTATAAGACAGGGTCCAGGACTGACCTATCCTACAGTAATCGCTTCATATCATTCAAATTTGAACGGTCACGGACTTGCGAATTTTTTAATTTGTCGTTAACATGTAGGTTCATACTTCACTCGGTGCATTTTTAAGGACTTCGAACTATTTCGAATAAAAATATACCCTCGGGGAAAAGACTGGCCCATCTTTTCACATTTTCTTCAATAAACAATAAAAAAAAAATGAAGATTCAGAGATATTGTGAATGGCTATGGTACAGTGTCTGTCACCCCAGTCCGAGTGTGGATCTTCACTGTGTATAGTTAATTCATGGAGGTGCATAGCGCTCTCCGGCAATGAACAAAGGAACTAAATCTGCAGTGATGGAGTGATGCTACATCAGTGTTTGCTACATCACGATATGAGTTGGATAACGAGCAAAAATGTGATTAGCAAACGCAAGAAATAAACATAGAAAAATAAAGACCAAAAACTATAATTGTGGCGTCAATCTTTCATTCATTGATAACAAGATCTCAAACAAAAAAGAGGAGGTTGAAATCTTCTGGAGGGGCAATTGCCGCCCCCCCCCCCTCCCGCCATGTTATTTACAGAGCGCAGTGGTTGACGTGGTTCGACCTGCATGCTTCCATCGTAAAAGCTACTTCCTGAGATTCTCGTAAAGCTTCAGGGGTTTGGTTGCTTTGTAGTGGGGGATGTCCGAAACCAGTCTCTTGTTTCCAAGACCAATATGATACGGGTTGTTATGGTGCATCATGAAGAAGCAACTGTATGGGATGAAAATGAGAAAAGACAATTCTACAAACCACTGCAGTGGTGCAAAAATAGAATTTTCCTGTGGTGGACTGAATCGTATACATGAAGTCGTTGTTAGCTTCCGGAAAATCATAGCAGCATTGTTCAAGTTCATTTATATATATATATATATATATATATATATATATATGTATATATATGTATATGTATATATATATATATGTATATATATATATATATATACATATATGTATGTATGTATGTATGTATATATATGTATATGTATAATATATATATATATATACACATATATGTATGTATGTATGTATATATATGTATATGTATTATATATATATATATATATATATATATATATATATATATATATATATGTATATAATGTCTTATTCATCCAGGGTAGCCTCTTCAGGGCCCTGTCATTATTACCCAGCGTTGCCAGGTACCCATTTATACACCTGGGTCGAAAGGGACATTGTGGGTAAAAACATCTTGTCCAAGGACGTAAGCACTGGGCGGGAATCAAACTCTGGTGCTCCGACTGGGAGTCGAGAGTCTTATCCACTATGCCACTATGCCACTATGCCACATTTGTGCAATGTAATTGATTATCATATTTATGATACCATTGATTCCAGTATCAACTTGTATACTTTGCCCTACAATAGAAAATAGCTATTGGATTTTGTGTCACTTTCTGTCACAGATTGTTACAGTCATACACACAAACTATATTTTCTAGGGGTTTTGAAAGCCACAAGAATTGTATTGTCATATACAGCCAATGACTCCATAATATTTGCCCACCTTGTCTGCGGGAGTCCGATTTCCTTCTCGCAGAAAGAAAGTAACTTGGTGGCGCCGTCTCTGTTCACATCAGGGTTGTCGAACGCGCCCACTGCGTGGAGCTCAAAGAAGCCCCAGTCTGCTTCTGGTTTGGCGGCTCTACACATTCGTTTACTGGTTCGAAGCTCCACAGTTATAGACTGCAAAAACACAAAAGATTCGTCGATTTGTATCATCTTCAGCATTTTTATAATTTGGTATGATTGAACCGAAACAAAAATGATCACAACCATATGACATCTTTATAATCTTTATATGTAATCTATTATATTATCTTTATCTATATAAGGATATAGAAAATTGTCGATCTCATAACAGTCATGTGAAAATAAAAATGCCCTGATATGAAACACGTGATGATTAAGCACTAACTCATCATACACAAAGAAACAGACACATGGGGGGGGGGGGGTAGCAGCAAGGAAGGATGCATGAATTCCTGAACGATATAACCAAAAAAAAAAAATTGTTTTTGCTTTGTTCGTTGTTGTTGTTGTTTGTTGTATCGATAGGCCTATATTTTTAATTTGCACCGTGTTTCCCCGAAAAGATGTTCATGACATAATCATAAATGTAAAATGGACGTAACAGTCTTGTTGACAAAAATGATAATTTTGAAATAGAAGAAAATGATTTGCCTTGTCTGGGCGATGTTCTGTGTACAGCTTAATCGTAATCAGGCTGGGCTTTTTAGACCTTGCTAAAACCAGAGGGGAGGGGACGGATTCCGCCCCTCCCCCCCCCCCCCCCCCATCTCTCCATCAGTGGTGCGATCGCGACGAAATTTGGCAGAGACTGTGTCGTAAGATTTTTTGAAATAATCAATTTCTAATTCTAATTACTTACAATGTAAATTAAGCCCAAGGTCATATTTTAGCCTAATTAGATGCCTTGACAGTCTACTTTTTGGTGTGTATATCTGTTGTAGTATACTCAACAATTTTACTTTATGAATATTTCGAAAAGTCATTTCAATTCTTATGTATTTCCTTGTTTTTTCGACATTTTTTTCGTATTTTCTACATTAGAAATATTCACTGTCCGCTTTTCTGGGATAGCATAGAATTAATCAACCAAAGTGATAAATTGTAAAAACAATCAAGTTTTAATGAATTTCATGACGGAGCATTGCTTTCCAAAGGGAAATTCACACAAAATTGTGCCCGTTTTGTGGTGACATGCATTCACAAAAATTGGCTTCGCAAAAATGCGCCCGGACGTTGCAAATTTGGTCTCAAAAGTTGCGCGAGACTTCAACAAAAAAGTCATGAAGCCTCGTGATGAAGCCTTCTCGCGTTACAGAATTAAAGCACGAATCCCTTTAAGAGTTAAAAGAAAGTTGTGGATTATATTATATGTGTCAATGCACATGAACACAAACCCTAAAATATTTTCTGGCACTCTTTGACAAGTAAAACAAATAAACAAAATTTAAAATCTTTCATGCGATGGCAAAGTTTAGATATTGAAAATAAGTAGGCCTTTATACCCCTGCCCTTCTCTAGCTCCCCAATCCCCCTCCCCTAGAAAACAACTTGAACAAACAGCTTGAACAAACAAACAAACAAACAAACAAACAAACAAGGACTACAAAACACATAGGATCACATGAGGAATTCAATTGATAAACAGCAGCAAGTTAGAAAACAATATCCTTTTGAATAATAAGTGATATCACAGAAAACAAAAAACATGGAAAGAATTACCGTTTCCGGAGACTTGGTAAGTTCAGATATTAGCTTAGAGAGCTTCGCATGAAATTCGTCGGTCACCCGATCTGCACCCATGTTGGTGTGGAAGATACACAGAGGCATGATTTTAACTCCTGTTCACTTTGGAATGTTTCCAGTTTAGAGAAACTCGACAGAGAGCTCCTTGATATGACCACGGCGTTGCACAAAATATATGACTACCAACACTGTTACTACCAGGATCTCTAAAGCATTGATATCCTCCAACATTACACACAACAGAGTACTTCTAAGGGATGCTAGAGTGACCTTGCTACCTGCCTGACGCGTAGCGTACCAGCACATTTACGTTGTAAGAAAAAGTCAAACAAGCTCTAGACTGCAGCACTACCATTAGATATACATGCTTGAAAGGAGATAGGAAATTGGGTACTTTTGAGGGTTGAGAATCCTATAGATGATATACAAATCATGCCTTGGGTTTCTCACTCTGAAAAGCAGAGCATTATGATGCTTAATGAAGCAGAAACGAAACAAAATATGCAATTGACACTGCTGATTTCATGATTTATATTAGACCCCCATAAGATTACCGTAATAGACCATTGTAGGGTTATAGCGATTAGCGACTTTGAATCATATTGAACAGAACTGACATTATATAAACCAATACAAAACTGTGAGGTAAAGTTATAATGAATGACAATAGTTACAATTGCCTGTATTAAGTGCAAACTCTTCGAGTTTGTATATATGACTTTATAAGTCCTATTATAATCAGCTTACTCTCAAATACTGTGTTGTAAGTCTCATCAAAGAGTTAACTGGAAAGAACAACTTCAGAATAGGTGCCTACTGTATGAGCCACACTCAGCACAGAATATGCAAAGGATTGTTTAAGGTATATTGGAGGAACAGCCATACAACTTCATATATATACACTTGTCTTATAATATCGCTCTATTTCTCTACAGTTGGCCACTTTGTTACTGACATCACGGGACAACATAAAACTGAACTGTGGCAGGACACAGACGATATTGCTATATGTGAGTGTGTGTGCACGCACACTCGTCCAGGTGCACTTGAGTGCATGCAGAGTGTGTGTGTGTGTGAGTGGGGACCTACTCTCACAAGCATCTGTTTCTATTATGTAGCTTCCCACCGCACACAATTTTATTCATCCGTCATGAATGTAATGTACTTGATATTCATGTAAATGTTATTATGGTCTTTATATACTGAACGTATGTGTTACTTTACATTGTCATGGATGGATGTTGCAAATACAATATCGTATAATTTGTGTGGAAACTTAATAATTGATATGAAATGAAATGAATATACATGCTATAGGCGTACATACATAGGGCGGCTGGGTGGGGGCGTGTACCCCTCCACTTGGGTCTTAAAGCTAAACATTTGTATTTTTCTATTTTGTTATGAGCATTACTGTAGTATTGATATATAGATTCTGTATCTGCATACATTTGCGCGCATAATAAGGTAGAAATTACGTTTACCCAGTTAGGCTTACCTTCCGGATAGTTAATGATAAACAAGATTTTAGTGTAAGTGACAAATATAGTTTGTTTTCTAAGATTCATGAAAGTGTCCGATTGATGATTTAATAGGTGAAATATTAATTGTCGTCAATACTATAGTTACTTATAAAGTCATTTGATGGTGCACAAATTGTGCATAAATAATAATAATGATACATTATGTATTCCTGATTTCGTGTGATAAAACTTTTTCTTTCAGCAAATAGGTCCCCGCCCCTCCCGCAGTTTTCAAGAAGTTTGACAGATACATATGGGAAACAGCGTATGGCCAGTCGGTCGGTCTGACGGTCTGTTGCAAATTTGCGGATCAATGTATACATGTACTTTTTTGTTCAATTTTTGAGCTATTAACAATTTGTCATAAATATGTGCAAGACAAATTTTCATAAATGCCCTACAATGTGTTGTCATGGTAACAGCATTTATTTTGATGAAACCGTATGAAAATATTGTAGAATAGGCTTACTCCTCTCCGTTCTCGAGCATTTTTTTAACCTGAAATTTAGCATGTACCTGCAAGCAACATAACTTTTTAATGTGCAAAACACATTTTTAGTCAATGTTGGCTTGTTTTTTAGACAATTTCTAACCCAAGTTGTCCAACAGACCGTTGAATTTAAGTTGCATGCAAGAGCTCCCTCGTGAGGGAGGGGGATACCCCTGACACGTCCTCCTCCCTCCCTCACCCCCGGGCTCACAGTAACTTTGCTCCCTCACTTGCATGTTCCCCGAGATATTAAACATAACTATTCTTTACCACCATCCCATTTTTTTTCTTTTATATGGCCGTGGTCAGTCTATTTTGAATTAATCAAGGCGTGGGCATATAGTTTTGCCTTCTGTGCCCCCTCCCCCCACAGCATCCCCCCCCCCCCCGTACATCAAATCGCCGTCACTGCATGTTACTACCATTCACTGAAATAAATATAAGGACAGTGAAGAGCTCAGAGAGAGCCTAAGCGGATAGATGTGTAAGTTTTACAACTAAAAAAGCCCTCAGATTTGCTTATTGTCGAAGCAGCACTGCCAGGCAAACTCGCGGATAACACGCTGCGCGATTTCAATCAATAATGTCGTCACACACGATGTTGAGGGCATACCATCAGAAACAACACAATCATGTGAAAGGAACATCGTCACTCCATTGCGTCTCCTAGCGCAGACCAAGCCTTCTAATACAGTCTATTCTGCTGTAGACCATAACAGTCGCCCTCAAAGACTGGTTACACTTGTTGCTTCTTCTTTGACTTGAGCTGACTTCACTTTTAATGCTTTCTGATTTATTTGTTTGTAGTATAGCAAATCGTGCCAAACAATATTTCACTTCAAAATGATGCGCTGTGTTGTTCACACCAACCTCCCAGGCTCCACACTACCCGAGTCTTTCCGAAGCGATCTCTCCAAGACTTTATGTCAGCGGTATGGCTTAGAAGCAGAGGTGAGTATACCTTTCAAAATAATGTTATTACTGTATAAAATTGCAAACAACTCGTAAAAATATGAAATACTTCACGTGAAACCAAAAATGTGTAATCCAGTGCTATGCTTTTTCTGTTTCATATTAACGACAGCCTATATCATATGCTCTTCATTCATTATGTCATATCTCACCATAGCTTATCAGTTTTGAATCTATATAAGAATGTATGAGATAACTAGAACATCCTCGCCAATGGTGTACGTGCATCTGCAACGTGCACTTTCCAGATCCCTGGCGTATGATTTTTCTGGCTTCCATTCACTCATGGATCCTTTTAAAGTTTTCATAAAAGAGTGTTGCTATACTAGTAATAAGAATTACACAGCAGACGAGGAGATAATGTCGTGCCCATCACAGATCTTTTATTTAATTGAACCAAATCTATACCTAATTTCCTTTCTTAAACGAATTACATCCATCGCGTCGAACTATTGTAAAGTTGTAACAGCGTATAATAGCAATGACGAATATAAAAGGTTATAGTTGTGTACAACATATTTGAAAGCTTGTTAAGTCGGGATATCATCATCTGTATTGAATGTGGGTTGCACCTTGTATCATTTAAATTGTTTCTTGAAATATGAGAAATTAATGATTCCGTCACTTAAAAAAAAAACCAGTTGTCTGGGAAATTTAGCGGTCTGTTGTTTGCTTCATTTGGCTCTGTTGATTGACGCTAACGTAAACATAATTGTAAGTGTGGAATGTCACTTCAGTGGTGATAGTACTGTTGACCTAATTATAATTTGCTTCATTATTCCATGCACAACTTTCCCTTCATCAATTCATTCTCAACCATTGCGCTATAGAGACTCCGATAACACATACGAACATTTTTGGTTATTCATTCGTTTATTCATTCATTTTGCGGGAAGATATTTTTGACCAGCTTTTCATGAGATTACAATAATGATTTAAATCCTGCAGTGCCTATTCCTATACTTAAAGGACAAATTGATTGATTGAAATATATTATTATGTGTGAAATGTGTAAATGCAGCAAAATTACAGAACACATCAATGAAGATTGAGGAAAATCGGACAATCCGTTCAAAAGTTATGAATTTTTATGATTTCAGTGCAGCCATCGCTGGATGAGATGACTGCAACAGTTTGTCTCATCACTGCAGAACACATAAAGAAAATACAAAGAAAAATCCACAAAACCTTTAAAAAAAGTACACATTCCTTCGACATGTTTTAAACATAATATGTATGAAAGGTAACATTCTTCCCCCTGCTGTGTGAAAGAGGTAAGTCAAGTGCCCTTTCATTTTTGCTAGAAATATGAAAATATGTAGAATTCTACTAATATTGTCATTCACTCAATCAACATATATATCATATTTAGGTGAAATAGTCCTTCAATCCATTCAGATTATTCACAAAATAAAAATCCAATTTCCACTCGATATCAGCATTCATACAAATAGGTTATAGTAGTCTGCTCAAGATACACTCCGCTTTCTCCCGTCCCCCCCCCCCAAAAAAAAAAAATGTGACGCGAGATAAAGCTGAGACACAAAATCGGTTGGGGCCGCTTGAGCTATACCATATGACTATGCCTTCTACTTCATCCAATCCCGCAGAACCTAACTGTTTGGGTTCGAGAAGGACTCCGCTTGATGCGTTCTGGCACTAGTGATCCATGCGGTTATTTAGAGCTGTTCGGGTGTGAGGAACTCTTCGCACAGGAGGAGACGAACAGAGGAGATACGACCGTTCTCCTTGAGCTTCTCTCAGAGAATTGCGGGATACCACTTGAAAGGTAAGCAATGGTGAAAAGCTTTCAGAGGGATGCGTTCTATAACATGGACTTGATAGCCCCAGCTCGTGAGGAGTGATTGTAAAAAAAAGAGGGGGAATTGCAAGGAATGTTAAGTAACAGCAAGTAATGTCCTGAACATCATTAATTATTTCAATGAAAAGAAAAGAAACAAGTGATGGACATCTTCAATCAAATTGTGTTGTTGTTGTTGCTGTTGTTGTTGCTGTCGTCGTCGTCGTCGTCGTCGTCGTAGTTGTTGATATCACCGCCAGTAGGTGAAACCTACAGCCGGCGGACGGTTGCGTTTGCGATTCCGTATGTTTGTCTGTCTGTCTGTTTGTGTACAAGATAACTCTAGAACGGATGTAGGAATTTTCACGAAATTTGCAGGGTGTGTTTAAAATGAGGTAAGAAAGGAAAGGTGAAAATTTGGGGTCATGTAGTCAAAGGTTAAAGGTCACAGGAGTCATGGCATTAAAAACGGCTAATTTCCCAATAATTCAAGAACGGATGATCGGATTTTCACAAAACATGCATTGTACGTTCATAATGAAGTAAAAAAAGAAGCGATTAAATTTGGAGTAATGAGGTCACAGGTCTAAGGTCATAGATTTCATAAAGGACACTGAAAAAGCTATAGTCTACAAATAACTCAAGAACGGATGATCAGATTTTCACCAAAATGGTAGGGTATATGTCTATAATGAATTTAAGAAGAAAAAGATTTTGGGTTATGAAGTCATGCGGTCAAAGGTCATATGGGTCAACAAGGACATATAATACTGGTAAGCATAAAGGGACTGTAGAGTACCGGTTGAGATGGGGATTCAGGTTTATAACATTCCTAGGTGAGATAAGGAGAAACCTCTTAATGAAATATGAAAAAAAAAATGCAATTTTAAGGAGAATTCAACGTTTACTCGATGAAACTTGGTTTTCAAATGGCTGAGATATCCAAAAAAAGTGATAATAATAAAAGGCAACAGGCCACGCGTTTTATTTAGGATCTCTTTGTTTCACCTCGTTTTTTGGATATCTCAGCCATTTCAAAACCGATTTTCATCAAATAAACTTTTGATACCCCTTAGAATTGCATGCTCTTTGACATCTCTTCTGAATATCTAGCAAAACGTTAAAAGCTAAATCCTCACCTCAACCAGAACTGTACACACCCTTTAATCTCCACCTAACTCAACAGCGGAGGATCGGATTTTCACCAAGCTTAAATATACCGTCTTGACAATGAAATAAGAACAGAGCGACTAAAATTGGGGGTCATGAGGTCTGTGGTCACAGTGGTCACAAAGGACATAGAATAAGCTTAATCTCCCAATAACTATATATAAAAACGAAGAATCAGATTTTACACACAAAAAAAAAACTTGCCGGGTTTGTTCATAAAATGAAGAAAGGAATAATTAGATTTGGGGTTATGAGGTCCAATGTCAAAAGTCACAGGGGTCATAAAGGATATAAAATGGGCTCATCAAAGCAACTCAGCGATGGACGATCACATTTTCACAAAATGTATAGTGTAAATGTCCTTATACCTTCATAGTTGTACTGAAGATACTGCTATGGATTATATGAAATTGCGCTATCTTAATCATGGTTGCTTGGCGGAGGTCTCCGATCTGCTCTCTCGGCCCGAGTGCTCCTCTGTGTAGTTCTTTATGTAATGTGGCTGTTGAAATCATATGTATTTTCTGGTGTGACACCATTTAACATAATACTAGCAACGTTTCTTTGATATAGGTTGTAAGATGTCTGTAAGAAAATTCTTCAAGTGAGCAGAGGAAATCAAAATCTTGTCAGAATGCTGATGGCGGTATCACGGCTTCATGATAAATCATTCTATATAATTACATTGTGTCATTTTCTCTCCCTGTCTCTCTCTGATCTACGTTCGATAGATTATTCGTCTTGCTGCGGCCACAGTGGGACACAAACTGGGGCATATCTGGTGGACAGCGCCTTTTGGTAGATGCTTAGAAGAAAAAAGAACGTGGATTCGTGTCATTAGTAATGGTTTCATAATGCAACATGCCTTGCTCTTGAATGCAAATGCAAAGTTGGGACCTCCGACCAGGTTGTATCGTCACATGGAATATTGTATAAATAATAGAGATATGTTTGTGTACGTTGTAAATTGCTACAGAAAATGAATCTGTGGTGTAAAGACTGGCTGGTCGGGGATGAATAACTCATAACGTTTGAGAGTGTCCTGTAATGAAACAAGACTCATAATAGTTGACTTATCAAAGATTAGAAATTGTAAGTTCAAACAAAATAATACAAATCAACCTCAGCTAATTAGATAACGTTCAATGAGGGTTTACATGTAAAGATTTATGTCATTTCAATATCATGATCATCCATGCCACTTGAAGAAATTGTGCACATGGCTGAACACGTTTGTCATTTAAAAAAGAAATTACTGTTGTATGGAAACATTGAGAACACTGAGAACATCACTCATGATATCATGTACTGTGAAGCAGTGCAGTGAGCACTCTAATCACTGAGACTGAATCGTGAAAGGTCAGTTATGTTATGTTTTACAGTGCAAATTACTTGATAGAACCTCGGTGTTTTCACTGTAGCTTTTCATATTATCATCGTACCACTCAAGAATTACCCCACCTTATCAATCGCGTGGTAGGACAATTGCGTTCATAAAAGACGGTTTTGTCAAGCACATGATATCTAAGCCTCACTGAGAAAAAGAAGAAGTACAACGCTCTAAAATGGTAAGAGCTTAAGCCATAAGTAAGACATAAGGTGGGGTGTAGGCCCTACAGGTTTAGCTGAGACAGAAAGGACGTTTTCACTGACCAATGCTTGCATTTAAGAGAATTTATTAGAATGTGTGGCACTGCCTAATTTTCATTGAAGTAAATGGAACAAATCCTCTTCACATTTGTCCCATTGTGTAATTTTAGAGAATTCTTATATGTCGTTGTTATTATTGCCATAATTATTTCATTCATAAAACAACTGTACCACGACAACTAGAAATGATTACAGCATTTATCACTTTACCACTAATGTCATCTTTAGTTGTTGTTTTTTATGAGACACACTGATATTTTTATTGATCGTGATAACAAAGCTTACCTAAACGTATCACAGTCCGTAAAATGAGAACATGAGTAACTTTTGCTTCTATACCGTAAGATTAAGTACAGAATGAAGTAAATCATACGAAAGCTTGCACGTGTGTGTTATAGCATGAATAAATTTGATTCAAATGATTCACACTTTATTTTCACTTTTTTTCAACATAATGTACAAAGAAATATGTGAAATTTGACATGCGTGTCGTTTAAAATATACACAGCCAGCTGTCAATCATATTAATGAGATAATCAGTTTGCGTGATAGTTTTGTAATTCTATTGTATACCATAAATACATTGGTATGAGCTCATAGTCTGTAATTGGATGAGTCTACTGTGTAGGTAGTGTGTGTGTGTGTGTGTGACTGTGTGTGTGTGTGTGTGTGTGTGTGTGTGTGTGTGTGCGTGCGTGTGTGTGAGGTGTGAATTGATAAATTTGTGTTTACATGCTTAGGCTTGTTTTGAATGTGTTCGTTTTGACATTGAGCTAGCTCTGTATAAGTATCCTGTTAGATTTTCCTCCCATGGGATTGCATCAGCGTATTGGTTTATGCTCAGATACATTATTTCTTATGATGTTCATTGATCTTAAAATACCAATAAAGAACTTGAAGACATATAACAATGCATTTCTGTTTGTTGTAAAACCGCATATGCAAGTATTCACAAACGCTGCACTACATCACAACAACAAAAAACAAATAAACAAAACCTTTAATAGTGCTATAGGTTGCAGTGCTTTTCCAGATGGAATCATCACGTGCACGAAAAAAAAAAGACAAATATTATCGTCTGACAGGTATTTAAATCACGTTCGTGAAAAAGAAGTGAATGATTCATGCCTTTTGATTACATGTATATATATATATATATATATATATATATATATATATATAGGCGTAAGACAGTACAATTAGTATTCAACGGGAGACGTAGCTTCTTCTTCCTATTTCCTTTATTTTGTGTTCGAGTTTTCGGCCGTGCCGGCCTTCATCAAGATCTGTACAGACAAACAAAATGACAAAATATTGTGCCACTGCCAGCGATATTTATAACGTGACTTACATGTACAATGTGTATGTGAAATAACATCTCTACAAAGCAACATATCATGGCGTGCAAATATAAAGAGCAACCGCATACACACATATACACATATTTGGATATAATAATAATGTAATTATGTAGAAAAGGTATGTTATAAATATCGCTGGCAGTGGCACATTTGTCATTTTGTTTGTCTGTATAGATCCTGATGAAGGCTGACACGGCCGAAAGATCGAATACAAAATAAAGGAAATAGGAAGAAGAAGCCACGTCTCCCATGGAATACTGAGTACTTTCTTACACCCATATTATAATGTTCCCGCGACCTGGAAGTTTAAACGTTGGCACAACATTTCTTGCATATAGGGCCTATTTTTGTATGGCTGTTAATATCTAATTCCATTGTATTCGTTAATTCATTTCTTATTTTCAACAAAAACGATATTATAACTAAAGGTACAAAATACAAATGTACATGACGTACAAATATAGATTTACAAAACACATCATGCTTTAAATTACACAATAATACATATTCTAGTAGTGACATAACGTCAATGTAAAATATAATCTATGAAATATCAAATATCAAATATTACACAGTTAATATTACCATGTAATCTGTCACGTAATAAACAACTCTGAATGCCTATAGCACATAAACATGCGTGACTATACACTTTGTGAAGATGACTGCACCCATCATGTGGATTGTTACTTAAGAAGACACTTCTGTCAGGCAAAAACTTTATTTTCTCACATACGACTTATTCTCTCGTTCAATTCAATTTTAGATCTACACACGATGCAGCACAGAGAATTGGAAGTATTATTTGGTGTGTGTGTGGTGTGTGTGTGTGTGTGTATGCGCGCGCGTATTAATAATACAGTCATGGATTTACTGTATTACGTATTTGATGTTTTATGTTTATTAGTCGACAAGGATGATTGATTACATTTAAAAGGGTCAATCGTCTATTAATGTAATTTAAAAATTATAAAGTAGTGATCAAAACTCAGGTCGGCCGTCAGACCTGAGACTGAACAGAGAAGAGGAAGGGGTCGGGGATTGGATGATTGACATTGATCGCAGTAGGAAAAATTATCTGGTGCTTATTGGAGAGATTTCTATACATGTTAGTGAATAAAACAGAGAAATGCACAGACTTTTACCATAGAAACAAATGCACAAATTCATAGATGACGTAATGCTCGGGGCCTAAATCCTGACAAAAACATCCCCCATGCACAATAACAACAGCAAACCAAACGGTCAAAACACAAAACAAATATCGGACTGGAACCCCACCATTATATTCGTCCCCCCCCCCCCCCCCCCCCCCCCGGCCCGGTTTTGCCGAAAAGACTTTTTCTTCTTAATGATATGATACAGTAATAGTACAGACATGTGCAGACGTGGTATTACCGGACACCATGGTAATTCCGGACTCGCATATCTCTGCGTTGATAATGACATTCCGTACACATGGAACTTCGCATAGCTCTCTCACTGAGCGTTACGTGGGCTGAAATCACCAAAATCGACACAGAAATGTAGATTTGCTAACAAAAAATACTTTTTACCTCAGATTCAGAAGTAAACATAGATTTATCACAAGATTTTACCGCATTTATTGTTCGAAATGTTAATGTTTGTCCTTTTACCGCGTACAATACTAATTGAGCCTCATTTGCTTCTTGTTTTCTCTTTGTCGTCTGCTTGGTACGAATGTGTAGGGCCTCTGGTAAATCGTGGGTATGAATAGTACTTCTGGTGCGTGAATATGATGTGGAAAACGTCCATTATTCCATTACAAAAATTGTGTTTGCAATTATTATGCGATTTTGCACGGCGCAAAAAAAAAAAAACCAAACCTTTTTGTTGCAATATTAACTTGAATCCTATATACATACGTACAAATACATATATGTATATATATATATATATATATATATATATATATATATATATATATATATATATATATATATATATATATATTTATAAATATATATATATGTGTGTGTGTGTGTGTGTGTGTGTGCGTGTGTGTGTTTATATACATATATATACATATATATAGTGTGATAGATAGTTCCCTTCCCAAACGTACGCAGTGCCTCATTGTGGGCAGCACATAGTGAAAGAAATTAGATTTCAGGCGGACGTTGCTCTCGATCTTGTTCTCCCTTTTAATCAATCAAACTTATAATAACTTACATATTATTAATATATGTATATATTTTTTGATACACGATATAATTCTGTTGATGAGATGATGTTAGATTGCATTTTCGTATTGAATTGAATGATTGATTTGTGTATATAAAGTTAATATTTCTGAAAATTGGCATTATATGATATTGCATTATATATCATGACACATTATGCCATTTAGATAATCTATATTATTGTTCTGATGGAAGATCCTGACATTTTGAAGGCCTGATGACAGGCCGAAAGCTTGATTGAGAAGTGAGAACAAGATCGAGAACAACGTCCGCGCCAAGTCTAATTTCTTTCCCTATATACATACACATATGTGTAGTCAAGATTTTAGGATAACAGCAGCTGTTTAACGCTAATAAAAGTGAGTGAATGTATGAAGTGAGCGATCAGCTCCTAGAATTATGAGCTGCCACTTTGAAGAAAGGCTAATATAAGACAAACTTACAGTATTGTATACTTGTCTATTTTGTTCGAAATTACAGCAGGATATATTACAATTGTACATTTACTATGAAGGAACAATATATCGATATCTTTGCAACTTAATCCATCCCTCCTCTATAGCTATAAATCTTAAGCCTTCTGATCGTCAAGATGTTTAATGCAAGGTAACATGACGACAAAACACATCATACATGTCTTCCATAAAAATTAATATGCGTCCAAGGTCGACATCATGCAAGTACAAGTGGATTACATGTAGCACTTTCGGAAGGCACTCTTGTAATGTCAAAAGTTTCACTGAAGCTGAATTTGTACATACTTAGAGTTGTTTATCTATGATCCAACTTAATTGGTTACCTTTAATTGTAACTTTTCCTCTCTCATTGATACTCTGAAATGTTGTTCATATAGGCTCAACAAAAAAATGAATACGACCGAAAGCCGTGCAAGGAATTGAAGCACAGATTTTCACTCCCCCAGTTTTTGCACCAAGGCTGTTCAGGTCTTTGTTTTGGTGGTTGTGCGTCACAGAGTAAGGACATTTTGATGTACCACAGGGATCTGTTTGATGAAATGGTTTCTCTTCAATGCTTAATATTTATGTTTAAATGTCGATCTCTTCAATATACATTTTTGTCTGATGTGGTAGTGGAAAATTCTTCCATCCATCGTTATAATACTCGCCAGAGTAACCTCATCCATCAGCCATAATTATGCAAGAACACAAACTAACTTAAATTCATTCAGAATAGTCTGTGTTATAAAGAGTGGAATTAGTTGCCCCGTAATATAATTAATTCCACTACACTGTCTCGATTCAAAATTTTGTGTAAAAGTCACCTTTTCGACAGATTGAAATTAGGTACATGTGAAAAATGAGATGAGGTAGCCATGTGTGAAGTGTGCATGCATGTGTGTATGCGTGTGTGTGTGTGAGTGTGTGTGTGTTGTGTTGTGTATGGGGGAGGTGGTATACGTGTACTTGTCTGTTTATTATGTTGTATAATTTTTACATATGTTTTACTCCATGTTAATATGTTTACAGCTCGTTATTCCGAAGGTTCGTTATTCCGAAGGTTTTTTAATCCGAAGGTTCGTTATTCCGAAGGTTCGTTATTACGAAGATTCGTTATTCCGAAGGTTCGTTAATACGAAAATGAAATAAGATTCGTTATTCCGAAGGTTCTTTAATCCGAAAATGATATAAGGTTCGTTATTCCGAAGGTTCGTTGATCCGAAAATGAAATAAAGTTCGTTATTCCGAAGGTTCGTTAATCCGAGAATGTAATAGGGTTCGTAATTCCGAAGGTTCGTGGATCCGAAAATGAAATAAGGTTCGTTATTCCGAAGGTTCGTTAATCCGAAAATGAAATAAGGCTCGTTATTCTGAAGATTCGTTGATCCGAAAATAAAATAAGGTTCGTTATTCTGAAGGTTCGTTAATCCGAAAATGAAATAAGGTTCGTTAGTCCGAAAATGAAGGTTCGTAAATTCGAAAATGAAATAAGGCTCTTAATATTCCGAAAATAGAGTAAAATTCTTGTTATGACAACATAATGGTGTTGTGATTAATGTCTTTTGCGTTCGTTGATACGTGTGCGCATATGTGTGAGTGTATGTATTGAGGTCAAGTACATAGAACCTTTGAAATTACTGTTTAACTGCCCATCTTATCCGCTCTCACCCCCATTATCGTCGCCTTATAGCCTCACATTTATCGGTAGTCTAAAATTCATCATCATCGTAACAATTCAGGAGAGGCATGTTCACTTTGAAAAGGGGATGCCAGCTTACTCATACTCTGTTTGGACACATAAACACATACGAACACACACATGTAAACAGGCACACACAAACACACGCAATTCCATATAAACTTTTATCGGCGACGTATAGAATGCCGTCGTAATTTATAATTTCATTAAGTATATGTATACTAACGATGAAAGTAGAGGTATTTTCTCCTCCGGAGGATGAGTTCGCCCCCTCCCACTCCTTCATTCCTTCGTCAGTGTCAGGGTAATACATTCATTATTAGAAATAATTACCAATTTCTGCGACTCTAACATGTCTCAAGCAGGAAAAAAAATCACACATGCTTGGACTTAAGAAAAAACGCTTTTAAACAATCAAATATATTCAACAAGCAGATTTCAAAATGTAACATCTCTTTTAATAAGCTTCACTGTGAAGAGTGGAATGTAATCGAACTTGTCCTACCGATCAGTCGCTAGGTAAGAAATTATTTTTGCATGAATTCAATGAGAAGTTGAATGCAGTTCTCCACTTTTTTGTGTGACATGGTAACACATGGAATTCGTGTCGTTATGGTAACTGACAAAATGTAAGCCAGTGCTTTGTATTATTTCTAGCTCTCGTGAAGTTAAGAAAATTATGGGTTTTACACTCCATTATGATAGCCCTTGCCATTACACTAGTTGTATTACGTATTACCAAAAGAAACTGCAACTTTTTTGTGTAAAACCCGATTTTGGACACATATTTATAATTTAGGTGTACTGTTTGGATGTTCAATTTATACGGTATACCCATTGTTAGAAGTGAAAAAAAAACCCGAGTTGTCAGTTTGCATGTATTTCTCTTTCTTTAAACATATAATTTCTTTCTTCTTTTTTTTTTGGGGGGGGGGGGGGGGGGGGGAAGACCGCGGTCACCATCTTAAAATAAAGGGAAGGCATTCAAAATTCAAGGGATGGTATAGTATTGGCTGAGATGGGGCGTCAGGTTTCCAACTTTTTTTGTGAGATAATGAGAAACTTCTTATGAAATATGAAAGAGCACGTAATTCTACGAGGAATTCAAAGTTTATTTGATGAAAAATGGTTTTGAAGTGGCTGAGATATTCAAGACAAAGGGATTCTAATAAATCGTTGGACCCACCTTTTGTTTGGCCCGATGTTTTACTATGTTTTTGAATATCTCGGCCAATTAAACCGTTTTTAATACAGTACACTTTGAATTTATTTTAGAATTGTATCATTTTAAATTTCACAAGTGATTTCTAATTATCTTGCAAAAAGTTAGAATTTGAATCTCCCATCTTAACCAAAACTATACTATCCCTTTAGAATACCTCGCCTGTATGAAATAAATCTCTTTATAAGACACTAATACCCCAGACGATCGATAGACACCCCCAAACACATACACACAGACACAGAATAAAAAAGGAGAAAAATGGTTTTGAAGTGCCTGAGATATTCAAAAGAAAGGGATTCTAATAAGTCGTTGGACCCACCTTTTGTTTGGCCCGATGTTTTACTATGTTTTTGGATATCTCGGCCAGTTAAATCGTTTTTAATACAGTACACTTTGAATTTATTTTCACAAGTGATTTCTAATTATCTTGCAAAAAGTTAGAATTTGAATCTCCCATCTTAACCAAAACTATACTATCCCTTTAGAATACCTCGCCTGTATGAAATAAATCTCTTTATAAGACACTAATACCTCAGACGATCGATAGACACCCCCAAACACATACACACAGACACAAAATAAAAAAGGAGACTAACTGCCAGCACCTTACAAAAACAAAACACGCCCCGTCATTGGATATTGGTATAATTAGATAAAAAACAAACAAACAAACATAAACGTATAGATGTTGGCGATTATATTGGTCGTTATCATACATAATGAATATGATACCGAGTGCTGAAAAATAACCATTATGAAGGTGGACGATGTGAGATCATAAATATTCTCTCGGAGCGGCTGCATGAGATTGTTGAAGATCCCGACTACAGTATGGGGAAGGTGGGGCATAATGAAGCACTTAATTTCAAACTTGCAATATGACGTCGTTACTGTTATTATCATTAAAAAAGTGAGGGTGTCTGGAAATAGGCTATAGAAAAATCACACAATACCCTACGCTCTAAATTCAATCGCTCAGGTAAATAATTGTTCAGATTGAATTAAAATCAAGATTCTTGATCTACGCCACTTCTTCACGCAAATAGAACACGATGTGCTTTACCTGAAAATATACACGTGTCATCATCCTCCCCAGAGACAATATGGAATTTTCATTACGTAATATGCAAGCGATTTTTTTTTTTTTATTACGACGTATTTTGTCATTACAGTGAGTTTATCTCATTTTCGGAATTACGAACCTCACTTCATTTTCGGATTAACGAGCCTTATTTCGTTTTCGGATTAACGAACCTTTGGAATAACGAACCTTACCATATTTTCGGATTAACGAACCTTCGGAATAACGGACCCTATTTTATTTTCGGATCAGCGAACCTTCGGAATAACGAACCTTCGAAATAGCGAGCCTTATTTCATTTTCGGATTAACAAACCTTCGGAATAACGAACCATATTTCATTTTCGGATTAACGAACCTTCGGAATAACGAACCCTAGGTCATTTTCGGATTAACGAGCCTTCGGAATAGCGAACCCTATTTTATTTTCGGATCAACGAACCTTCGGAATAACGCCACAAATGTTTGGATTAACGAACCCTTTTTTCATTTTCGGATTAACGAACCACTAGGTATAGGGAATTTGCGTGTTTCGGATCAACGAACCTTCGGAATAACGAACAGCACCCAATATGTTACACCTTGCCATAATATACTGTAGTGTATTATGTAAAGGGGCCCCGACAACAAGCTGTGCTTCACTGGGGTCCCAAACCTATTATTCTGAATTTTTGCAGTTATGTATTGTACTTTTTGTTATGTTTGATTTGGTTTGAATAAACTGAACTGAACTGTGTGTGTGTGTGTGTGTGCGCGCGCGTGTGTGTGTTTTTTTTTTCTCAGCCATCCCATAAGAGATTACAAGTCATGACGATGGGCGGTATATATTTTTGAAAGATGCCATAAATGGGTTCAAATTAATGTTCGGAAGTGTATATTTTCCAATAAGGGATAAGGTTAAAGAACAAAAAGGTGGTGGGTATTTTTTTTTTGATCGTTTGGATGATTGTATTTCGCAAAGGTTTTCTTTGAATAATATGCTTATTATGGGTGGTGATTTTAATGTGATCATTGATGAAACTTCGGATTTTTTAGGAACGACAAAATGCATGAGATCAAATTTTGGGAATCATTTAGACATACTTCTTAGAAAGTATCAGTTAATAGATGCTGTTTATTTTGAAAAGGCGTTTGATTCTGTTTCTCATGAGTTCCTGTTTCGGCATTGGAATTGTTTGGTTTTAGTCCCTATTTTTGCTCTTGGGTAAAAAATTTGTATAATGGAATTAGTACTTGCATAATGAATGGTGGGTTTTCAACTGGTTATTTTGATATTGATCGTGGAGTTAGACAGGGTGATCCTCTGTCGCCATATTTATTTCTGGTTGTGATTGAAATTCTTGCGCAAGCATTGAGGAGTGAAGAAGGTATTAAAGGCATTACTTTGGGGGATTTTGAAGTTAGATAAGTGTTATACGCTGATGATATGACAATTTTTGTCAGAGATATGAGTTCGGTTAAAAGAGTGTATGAAATTTTGTATTGTTTTTATGAAATGACTGGTTTAAAGGTTAATTTGGAAAAAAAATATTGTGGATAGGAAAAGACAGGGATAGCGTAGGGGATCTTTCGTTTCGTAATTTAGTGAGAGAGGTAAAGATATCAGGGGTTTATTTTTCGACAGATCTGAAATTGAGAGAAGAAATGAATTACAAAGAGATACCTAGTAAAATTAAAAGATTATTAAGTTGGTGGAAACGAAGAGATTTATCTTTGATGGGTAAGATTCATTGACATAAAACATCTAAACTGAATTATATATCATCGTTAATTGTTGTTCCTTTATAGGTATTTGCAGAAGTTTAAAAAAAATTGTTTTGAATTTTTATGGAAAGGAAAAGACCGCATTAAAAGGGTTATTTTGTATCAAGATTATTGAGAAGGGGGACTTAGAATGATGAATTTTGAGTTGTTTGTTAAAGCTCAAAGAGTAATGTGGGTGAAAAGACTTTTTTTTGGAGAGAAGAATATGACCTGGAAAAAAGTATTTTCAATATGTTTTTAGGTCAGTTGGTGGTATTTCAATTTTTCAGTGTAATTTTGAAACAAATAAACTTTTTTTGAAAGTTCCGAAATTTTATAATGAGATTTGACAAGCGTGGCAAGATTTGGGAAGTTTGAGAAATTTAGAAGAGGGGAATATGAATCAAATAGTATTTAATAATAGATTTTTTTTATTTAAAGGTAAAATTATATATAATGAAAATCTTTTTAGAACAAAATATTTATATATTATGTCATTATTTTGATGGAAAATGTATACGGCGATTGCTTATTTTCAAAAAGCAGGGTTATGCAGTGAGGAAATTGAATATGTATGGAGAATTTGTGATGTAATTTTGAAAAAGTGGACGGTTTGTCGTGGGTCAATACTAAACCTTTTCAGGTTCATGATATTTGGTTAAAATCATATGGAAAAGAAATTAAGATTGGTGACATACCTTTGAGAAAGATTAACAAGCATTTTATTTTTAATCTGACTTACATCAGTTATATACATTGCAAGTACGAGATCGAAAG